>NW_027590591.1:0-246137 GCF_964213995.1 Mustelus asterias
ACGACGGGGGGGGTGAGGACGACGGGGGGGGGGTGAGGACGACGGGGGGGGTGAGGACGACGGGGGGGGTGAGGACGACGGGGGGGTGAGGACGACGGGGGGGGTGAGGACGACGGGGGGGGTGAGGACGACGGGGGGGGTGAGGACGACGGGGGGGGTGAGGACGACGGGGGGGGTGAGGACGACGGGGGGGGTGAGGACGACGGGGGGGGTGAGGACGACGGGGGGGGTGAGGACGACGGGGGGGGTGAGGACGACGGGGGGGTGAGGACGACGGGGGGGGTGAGGACGACGGGGGGGGTGAGGACGACGGGGGGGGTGAGGACGACGGGGGGGTGAGGACGACGGGGGGGGTGAGGACGACGGGGGGGGTGAGGACGACGGGGGGGGGTGAGGACGACGGGGGGGGTGAGGACGACGGGGGGGGGTGAGGACGACGGGGGGGGTGAGGACGACGGGGGGGGTGAGGACGACGGGGGGGGGTGAGGACGACGGGGGGGGGTGAGGACGACGGGGGGGGGGGTGAGGACGACGGGGGGGTGAGGACGACGGGGGTTGGGTGAGGACGACGGGGGTTGGGTGAGGACGACGGGGGGGGTGAGGACGACGGGGGGGGTGAGGACGACGGGGGGGGTGAGGACGACGGGGGGGGGTGAGGACGACGGGGGGGGGGTGAGGACGACGGGGGGGGTGAGGACGACGGGGGGGGTGAGGACGACGGGGGGGGGGGGTGAGGACGACGGGGGGGATGAGGACGACGGGGGGGGGGGTGAGGACGACGGGGGGGTGAGGACGACGACGACGGGGGGGGGGGGTGAGGACGACGGGGGGGGGGGGGGGGGGGGGGTGAGGACGACGGGGGGGGGGGGTGAGGACGACGGGGGGGGGGGGGTGAGGACGACGGGGGGGGGGGGGGGGAGGGGGGGGGGAGGTCGACGGGGGGGTGAGGACGACGGGGCAGGGGGGGAGGACGACGGGGGGGGGGGTGAGGACGACGGGGGGGGTGAGGACGACGGGGGGGGTGAGGACGACGGGGGGGGTGAGGACGACGGGGGGGGTGAGGACGACGGGGGGGGGTGAGGACGACGGGGGGGGGTGAGGACGACGGGGGGGGTGAGGACGACGGGGGGGGTGAGGACGACGGGGGGGGTGAGGACGACGGGGGGGGTGAGGACGACGGGGGGGGTGAGGACGACGGGGGGGGTGAGGACGACGGGGGGGGTGAGGACGACGGGGGGGGTGAGGACGACGGGGGGGGTGAGGACGACGGGGGGGGGTGAGGACGACGGGGGGGGTGAGGACGACGGGGGGGGTGAGGACGACGGGGGGGGTGAGGACGACGGGGGGGGTGAGGACGACGGGGGGGGTGAGGACGACGGGGGGGGTGAGGACGACGGGGGGGTGAGGACGACGGGGGGGGTGAGGACGACGGGGGGGGTGAGGACGACGGGGGGGGTGAGGACGACGGGGGGGGTGAGGACGACGGGGGGGGTGAGGACGACGGGGGGGGTGAGGACGACGGGGGGGGTGAGGACGACGGGGGGGGTGAGGACGACGGGGGGGGTGAGGACGACGGGGGGGGTGAGGACGACGGGGGGGGTGAGGACGACGGGGGGGGTGAGGACGACGGGGGGGGGTGAGGACGACGGGGGGGGTGAGGACGACGGGGGGGGTGAGGACGACGGGGGGGGTGAGGACGACGGGGGGGGTGAGGACGACGGGGGGGGTGAGGACGACGGGGGGGGTGAGGACGACGGGGGGGGTGAGGACGACGGGGGGGGTGAGGACGACGGGGGGGGTGAGGACGACGGGGGGGGTGAGGACGACGGGGGGGGTGAGGACGACGGGGGGGGTGAGGACGACGGGGGGGGTGAGGACGACGGGGGGGGGTGAGGACGACGGGGGGGGTGAGGACGACGGGGGGGGTGAGGACGACGGGGGGGGTGAGGACGACGGGGGGGGTGAGGACGACGGGGGGGGTGAGGACGACGGGGGGGGTTAGGACGACGGGGGGGGGTTAGGACGACGGGGGGGGGTTAGGACGACGGGGGGGGTGAGGACGACGGGGGGGGTGAGGACGACGGGGGGGGTGAGGACGACGGGGGGGGTGAGGACGACGGGGGGGGTGAGGACGACGGGGGGGGTGAGGACGACGGGGGGGGTGAGGACGACGGGGGGGGTGAGGACGACGGGGGGGGTGAGGACGACGGGGGTTGGGTGAGGACGACGGGGGGGGGTGAGGACGACGGGGGGGGTGAGGACGACGGGGGGGGTGAGGACGACGGGGGGGGGGTGAGGACGACGGGGGGGATGAGGACGACGGGGGGGGGGTGAGGACGACGGGGGGGGGGTGAGGACGACGACGACGGGGGGGGGGGGGGTGAGGACGACGGGGGGGGGGGTGAGGACGACGGGGGGGGGAGGGAGGACGACGGGGGGGGGGGAGGGAGGACGACGGGGGGGGGGGGGGAGGTCGATGGGGGGGGGGAGGGTCGACGGGGGTGGGGGGGGGAGGTCGACGGGGGGGGTGGGAGGTCGACGGGGGGGGGGGGGGGGGAGGTCGACGGGGAGAGGGGATCGGGGAGAGGGGATCGGGGAGAGGGGATCGGGGAGAGGGGATCGGGGAGAGGGGATCGGGGAGAGGGGATCGGGGAGAGGGGATCGGGGAGAGGGGATCGGGGAGAGGGGATCGGGGAGAGGGGATCGGGGAGAGGGGATCGGGGAGAGGGGATCGGGGAGAGGGGATCGGGGAGAGGGGATCGGGGAGAGGGGATCGGGGAGAGGGGATCGGGGAGAGGGGATCGGGGAGAGGGGATCGGGGAGAGGGGATCGGGGAGAGGGGATCGGGGAGAGGGGATCGGGGAGAGGGGATCGGGGAGAGGGGATCGGGGATCGGGGATCGGGGAGAGGGGCTCGGGGAGAGGGGCTCGGGGAGAGGGGCTCGGGGAGAGGGGCTCGGGGAGAGGGGCTCGGGGAGAGGGGCTCGGGGAGAGGGGCTCGGGGAGAGGGGCTCGGGGAGAGGGGCTCGGGGAGAGGGGCTCGGGGAGAGGGGCTCGGGGAGAGGGGCTCGGGGAGAGGGGCTCGGGGAGAGGGGCTCGGGGAGAGGGGCTCGGGGAGAGGGGCTCGGGGAGAGGGGATCGGGGAGAGGGGATCGGGGAGAGGGGATCGGGGAGAGGGGATCGGGGATCGGGGAGAGGGGATCGGGGAGAGGGGATCGGGGAGAGGGGATCGGGGAGAGGGGATCGGGGAGAGGGGATCGGGGATCGGGGATCGGGGATCGGGGAGAGGGGATCGGGGAGAGGGGATCGGGGAGAGGGGATCGGGGAGAGGGGATCGGGGAGAGGGGATCGGGGAGAGGGGATCGGGGAGAGGGGATCGGGGAGAGGGGAGGGGGAAGGGGGAGAGGGGAGAGGAAGGGTGAGGGGAAGGGTGAGGGGGGAGGTGGGAGGGGGGAGGTGGGAGGGGGAGAAGGGAGGGAGGGGGAGAAGGGAGGGAGGGGGAGGAGGTAGGGGACGAGGGGTTAAAGGGGAGGGGGAGGGGCAGAAAGTGGGGAGGTGGGAGGCGGGGTCGAGAGAGAGAGACAGAGAGAGAGAGGGATACACACAGAAAAAAAAACGCACGCGCTCAAACTCGCCCCACCTTCCCCCAGCCTTTCCACAAGGCTGGGCTTCGTCCGGGGGGGGCGGGGGGGCATAAGCTGCAACTCCTGTTCAGTCACACAGCAAACCCAATGTTGGCCATGCATCATAAGAACTAGGAGCGGGAATAGGCCATTCAGCCCCTTGAGCCTGCTCCTCCATTTAACATGACCACGGCTCATCTCATCCTCAATTCCACTCTCCCACCCGTTAACCATCGCCCTTCAGACCCCTACTCATTAAAAATCTGTCCAGCTGCTCCTTACTCAATGTCCCAGCATCCACCGCACCCTGGGGCAGTGAACTCCACACACTCACCACCCTCTGAGAGAATTCATCGCTCCTCACCTCAGTTTTAAATCCGACACCCCTTATCCTAAAATTATCACCCATCGTTCTCGATTGCCTCACAAGTGGAAACGTCCTCTCTACGTTGAGTTTGTCAATCCCCTGTACGCCTCAATTAGATACCATTAAACCTGTTCCCCCACAGCCCCCCCACCCGCCCCGAAAGCAAGCGGGACAGATATCAGTCCGAGTACGTCAGTGGGCTGTTCGAATGTGGCAAGGCAGCCGAGTCTCACCTTGCTTCCTGGTGGGAGTTGCCAGATGATGACTTTGGAGCAGGAGTCCTGCCAGGGTCCTTCACACTACCCGGGACAGGGCCAGGGTGGGGTGGGATGGGGGGGAAGATTCACAGCCGGCCATTCCTGCAGCTCCGCCATCTGCCCAGCCAAGAGCAGGGACCTCAGCACAGGCCGAGGGCAAGAACCTGGAAACCCAGTTCCAAGGGTAAATGGGAGAAACCAGGTGAAAAGTAGGTCAACGAGGGGTATAACAGGCGAGAGAGAAGGGCACTCGCTGACTGATCACAATGCTCACCACTGTGAAGTTCTAACACCCCTAGGGGGACTGAGCTGGTGGCCGACCCTTTGAAGGTTAGATTCCACAGTACTCACCGCTCGTTTGAGAGACTGCTTGGCTCATCTGTAACTGCTCCGCACCTACGTGCTAAACCCACAGAGAAACAAAGATTAACATCTACACCAGCCGCTCAATTCAAGCTCTCTTCCTTAAAGGCGCTCACCTAACGTGAACGCGGAGATGGTGGGGAGGGGAGGGGTGGACATTGCATGTCTTCCCATGGCCTGCATCGGATTGCCTCCTCTCCTTTCCTGAAGGGGACAGCTCCTGTCGTGCGAACAGCCCAGTCGGCATTGCATGGCGCTGGTCTTCAAGTGTCGCAGGAGGGTGATGTTTGGCCCTTTCCGTGGGTCGAGGGGTGCAGGCGAGTCGCATAGAAGTTGTGGGGGAAGCATGCAAGTGAGAAAGAAAGTGTTTGCCGCCAAGTTTGATGTTGCTCTAACATGGAAAGCTGGCACGTGCACAGTGATCAGCAGCAAGGCATGGAGTGACCTTCCCCCTCGGCAACCTGGGCGTGCTTTGGATAACATTGTTGTCACTACTACCACTCCAGGCGAGGCCAGCTTGCTCAGCACGCCCCTACCCAGCAAGTGCTCTGCTCAAACATCCAGCTCATTCTCACCGGAAAGGGTCACATAACAGACCTTCCAAAGTGTGAATCGTACCCAAAGCAAAAGTAACTTGGGGGGAGGGGTGGGGAAAGAGTTGCAGGAAATAGAGAATGGAAAAGAAAAGAAACTTCACTTATAACAGGTACAGCACAGGGTTAGATACAGACTAAAGCTCCCTCTACACTGACCCCAGTAAACACTCCCAGGACAGGTACAGCACGGGGTTAGATACAGACTAAAGCTCCCTCTACACTGTCCCCATCAAACACTCCCAGGACAGGTACAGCACAGGGTTAGATACAGAGTAAAGCTCCCTCTACACTGTCCCCATCAAACACTCCCAGGACAGGTACAGCACGGGGTTAGATACAGAGTAAAGCTCCCTCTACACTGTCCCCATCAAACACTCCCAGGACAGGTACAGCACGGGGTTAGATACAGACTAAATCTCCCTCTACACTGTCCCCCAGTAAACACTCCCAGGACAGGTACAGCACGGAGTTAGATACAGTGCAAAGCTCCCTCTCCACTGTCCCCATCAAACACTCCCAGGACAGGTACAGCACGGGGTTAGATACAGAGTAAAGCTCCCTCTCCACTGTCCCCATCAAACACTCCCAGGACAGGTACAGCACGGGGTTAGATACAGAGTAAAGCTCCCTCTACACTGTCCCCATCAAACACTCCCAGGACAGGTACAGCACAGGGTTAGATACAGACTAAAGCTCCCTCTACACTGTCCCCATCAAACACTCCCAGGACAGGTACAGCACAGGGTTAGATACAGACTAAAGCTCCCTCTACACTGTCCCCCAGTAAACACTCCCAGGACAGGTACAGCACGGAGTTAGATACAGTGTAAAGCTCCCTCTCCACTGTCCCCATCAAACACTCCCAGGACAGGTACAGCACGGGGTTAGATACAGAGTAAAGCTCCCTCTACACTGTCCCCATCAAACACTCCCAGTACAGGTACAGATGGGGATTAGATACAGAGTAAAGCTCCCTCTACACTGTCCCCCATCAAACACTCCCAGGACAGGTACAGCACAGGGTTAGATACAGAGTAAAGCTCCCTCTACACTGTCCCCCATCAAACACTCCCAGGACAGGTACAGCACAGGGTTTGATACAGAGTAAAGCTCCCTCTACACTGTCCCCCATCAAACACTCCCAGTACAGGTACAGCACAGGGTTAGATACAGAGTAAAGCTCCCTCTACACTGTCCCCCATCAAACACTTCCAGGACAGGTACAGCACTGGGTTAGATACAGAGTAAAGCTCCCTCTACACTGTCCCCCATCAAACACTCCCAGTACAGGTACAGCACAGGGTTAGATACAGAGTAAAGCTCCCTCTACACTGTCCCCCATCAAACACTCCCAGGACAGGTACAGCACTGGGTTAGATACAGAGTAAAGCTCCCTCTACACTGTCCCCATCAAACACTCCCAGGACAGGTACAGCACGGGGTTAGATACAGAGTAAAGCTCCCTCTACACTGTCCCCATCAAACACTCCCAGTGCAGGTACAGATGGGGATTAGATACAGAGTAAAGCTCCCTCTACACTGTCCCCCATCAAACACTCCCAGGACAGGTACAGCACAGCGTTAGATACAGAGTAAAGCTCCCTCTACACTGTCCCCCATCAAACACTCCCAGTACAGGTACAGCACAGGGTTAGATACAGAGTAAAGCTCTCTCTACACTGTCCCCCATCAAACACTCCCAGGACAGGTACAGCACGGGGTTAGATACAGAGTAAAGCTCCCTCTACACTGTCCCCATCAAACACTCCCAGTACAGGTACAGATGGGGATTAGATACAGAGTAAAGCTCGTGGGTTTATTGGTTTAGTTTGTGGACTCATTAACAGACAGAGAACAGAAAATAGGAATAATCGGCTTATTTTCTGATCGGCAGGATGTAACAAGTGGATTGCCGGAAGGTTCCGTGCTTCGGGATCAACTATTTGCAACCTATATCAATAATGATACAAAGCTCGGTGGGAAGCAAACTGTGAGGACGATGCAAGGAAGCAGCAGAGGGACTAAATGATCGGGCAATTTCTTGGCAAATGCAGTCTCATGTGGATAAGTGTGAAACTATCCACTTTGGTCAGAAGCTCTGGGGTAGCACAGTGGTTAGCACTGCTGCCTCATAGCACCAGGGACCTGGGCTCGATTCCTGGCTTGGGTCACTGTCTGTGTGGAGTCTGCACGCTCTCCCCGTCTCTGCGTGGTTTCCTCCGGATGCTCCGGTTTCCTCCCACTGTCCAAAATGTGAGGGTTAGGTGGATTGGCCATGCTAAATTGCCCCTTAGTGTCAGGAGGATGAGCGGGGTAAATGCGTAGTTACGGGGATGGGTAGGACTGTTCTCCGTGCAGGCTCAATGGGTCGAATGGCCAACTTTACTCTGTAGGGTTTCTATGACTCTATGACACAGATTCAATTCCCACCACAGCAGCTGGTGGGATTTAAATCCAATTAATAAATACTGGAATCGAAAACTAGTCTCTGCAACGGTGACCAGAAACTATCATCGATTGTCATAAAAAGCCACCAGGTTCACTAATGTCCTTCAGGGAAGGAAATCTGCCGTCCTTACCCAGTCTGGCCTATGTGACTCCGGACCCCACACACAGCAATGCAGTTGACCGACACTTAACTGCCCCTCTGAATCAGCCCTGGCCAACCACTCAATTCAAGAGGCAATTAGGGATGGGCAGCAAATGCTGGCGACACCCACACCACCCAGAATAACAGGAATAAACCTTGCCTCGGAGGGTCCACGGCTCAGCTGATTGTGGAGAGATGGAGCAGGACGCTCTCCGGAGATTAGGGGGATGAGAGATGATGCCACTGAAACCCATGATTGTCAGCGGAGCTGGATGCTGTTATCTCCAGTCCAGAGGCTGGAACTGGAGGGCACGTCGGGGAGTGGAGGGACGTGTGGGGTGGGGCACTTTACTCAAGGGTTGCAAATTCCCTACCCCAGAGGGCTGTGGATGGGTTTGAGCAAGGTTCAAGATGGAAGGGTATTTGGACAGGGCAGGAAAGTTGACTTGATTGAGTTCAGCATTTTCTTAGTAAATGGTGGAGCAGGTTGGAAGGGCTGAATGACCTTCTCCACTTTTTTATCGTTTTCCTCCTGCGCACACTTCTCTTGTGTGTATGCTCTCCTGTAAAGCTCGTTTCCACATTTCACCTGTCCCAGGGCAGGCAAAGCTCATGGACAGATAGAACAAAGTTCCCGTCCACACTGCACCGACATCTGCACCTGAGCGTCAACCATCAGGAACCCGTCCACTCTCACACTTTGGCCTCGGAGGAGCTGGGGCTGCTTCCTGTGCTGTGGTTTGGTGCTGCATGGATCTGAGATTGCTCTCGCCTCTCACTTCCTGCCGGAATTCTACGTGCTTGGAATCAGCTGATGGCGTTCCTCCTTCCAAGCCACTCTGCGGGGCACGTTGCCACATAAACCAAGGGTTGGCATTTCCCGGGGAGGGACAGTCTGGGGGTGGGGGCGCAGCAGTGCAGAAGTGTCACCACTCTCCCTCGTGGACAAAATGCAAAATGCTGAGGCCATCTTTGCGAGTGCACAGAGTTTCCCCAGTATTTTTCAACACCATTCCTTCCCCCACCACTAGATAAAACAGATTAACTCGTCATTTATCTGCTAGCTTCGGCAGCTACATCAACCCTCACTCACATCAGTTACTCAAAAGGAATTAATTATTTTTTATTCATTTGTGGGACACAGGCGTCGCTGGCTGGCCACCATTTATTGCCCATCCCTAGTTGCCCTTGAGGTGGTGGTGGTGAGCTGCCTTCTTGAATCGCTGCAGTCCACGTGCTGTGGGTTGACCCACGATGCCATTAGGGAGGAAATTCCAGGATTTTGACCCAGCAACAGGTGATGGTATCCCCATGTATCTGCTGCCCTTGTCTTTCTAGATGGAAGTGATCATGGGTTTGGAAGGTGCTGCCTAAGGATCTTTGGTGAATTGCTGCAGTGCATCTTGTAGATAGTACACACTGCTGCTACTGAGCGTCAGTGGTGGAGGGATTGAATGTTTGTAGATGTGGTGCCGATCAAGTGGGGGCTGCTTTGTCCCGGATGTTGTCAAGCTTCTTGAGTGTTGTTGGAGCTGCAGCCATCCAGGAAAGTCGAGAGTATTCCATCACACTCCTGACTTGTGCTTTATAGATGACAGACAGGCTCTGGGGAGTCAGGAGGTGAGTTACACGCCACAGTATTCCTCGTCTCTGACCTGCTCTTGTAGCCACTGTGTTCATGTGGTGAGTCCAGTTGAGTTTCTGGTCAATGGTAACCCCGAGGATGTTGACAGTGGGGGATTCAGTGATGGTAAAACCATTGAATGTCATGGGGCGGTGGTTAGAGTGTCTCTTGGTGATGGTCCTTGCCTGGCATTTGTGTAGCGTGAATGTTATTTGCCACTTGGCAGCTCAAGGGGGGCGGGGGGGCAGGGGATGATCTTCATTCGATTACTTTGTCTACGCGCCCTATTCTGAGATGTCCCTCCTTTGGCAAGGTGGGGACGGGTTGTTCAAATCACGAGGCAAAACAGCCATCCACCTCTGACTTACCACACTGCTGCTGTCAGACTGGCCTGCATCTGCGGGGTGGTGAGGGGCAGTCACTACTGCACCGTGATCGCCCTCCGCTGTATTGATCAGCATTTCTTGGGAACTTGCAATAATAGCTCGCATTTCCTCAATAAATTTCATCTTCTGCATTTCCAGCATAAAGTTATTTTCCACCTGAAGTGAGAAACATACAGCGGGTTAGCCTGCTCACAGGAAGGAACACTGCACTGGTGTGTGTGCGTGTGTGTGTGTGTGTGTGTGTGTGTGGAGTGATGCACAGCAGAATGCGGGCGGGGCGAGGGAGGCGGCGGGCGGGGCGAGGGAGGCGGGCGGGGCGGCGGGGCGAGGGAGGCGGCGGGCGGGGCGAGGGAGGCGGCGGGCGGGGCGAGGGAGGCGGCGGGCGGGGCGGCGGGGCGAGGGAGGCGGGCGGGGCGGCGCGAGGGAGGCGGCGGGCGGGGCGAGGGAGGCGGCGGGCGGGGCGAGGGAGGCGGCGGGCGGGGCGAGGGAGGCGGCGGGCGGAGCGAGGGAGGCGGCGGGGCGAGGGAGGCGGCGGGCGGGGCGAGGGAGGCGGCGGGCGGGGCGAGGGAGGCGGCGGGCGGGGCGAGGGAGGCGGCGGGCGGGGCGAGGGAGGCGGCGGGCGGGGCGAGGGAGGCGGCGGGCGGGGCGAGGGAGGCGGCGGGCGGGGCGAGGGAGGCGGCGGGCGGGGCGAGGGAGGCGGCGGGCGGGGCGAGGGAGGCGGCGGGCGGGGCGAGGGAGGCGGCGGGCGGGGCGAGGGAGGCGGCGGGCGGGGCGAGGGAGGCGGCGGGCGGGGCGAGGGAGGCGGCGGGCGGGGCGAGGGAGGCGGCGGGCGGGGCGAGGGAGGCGGCGGGCGGGGCGAGGGAGGCGGCGGGCGGGGCGAGGGAGGCGGCGGGCGGGGCGAGGGAGGCGGCGGGCGGGGCGAGGGAGGCGGCGGGCGGGGCGAGGGAGGCGGCGGGCGGGGCGGGGCGAGGGAGGCGGCAGGCGGGGCGGGGCGAGGGAGGCGGCGGGCGAGGCGAGGGAGGTGGCGGGCGAGGCGAGGGAGGCGGCGGGCGGGGCGGGGCGGGGCGAGGTAGGCGGCGGGCGAGGCGAGTGTGGGAGACCATAAGCCTCTAAGACATCGGACCAGAATTAGGCCACTCGGCCCATCGAGTCTGCTCCGCCATTCAATCATGGCTGATATTTTTCTCATCCCCATTCTCCTGCCTTTTCCCCATAACCCCTGATCCCCTTATTCATCAAGAACCTATCTATCTCTGTCTTAAAGACACTCAGTGACCCGGCCTCCACAGCCTTCTACGGCAAAGAGTTCCACAAATTCACCACTCTCTCGCTGAAGAAATTCCTCCTAATCTCTGTTTTAAAGGATCGTCCTTTTAGCCTAAGGTTGTGCCCTCTGGTTCTCGTTTTTCCTACTATTGGAAACATCCTCTCCACATCCACTCTATCCAGGCCTCGCAGTATCCTGTAAGTTTCAATAAGATCGCCCCTCATCCTTCGAAACTCCATCAAGTACAGACCCAGAGTCCTCAACCGTTCCTCATACGACAACCTCTTTATTCCAGGGATCATTCTTGTGAACCTCCTCTGGACCCTTTTCAAGGCCCGGTGCACCCTTCCTTAGATACGGGGCCGCAAAACTGCTCACAATACTCCAAATGGGGTCTGACCAGAGCCTTATGCAGCCACAGAGGTACAGCCCTGCTCTTGTGTTCAAGCCCTCTCGACATGAATGGTAACATTGCATTTGCCTTCCTAACTGAACATGCGCGTTGACCTTAAGAGAATTCTGACTCCCAAGTCCCTTTGTACTTCTGATTTCCTAAGCATTTCCCCATTTACAAAATAGTCTCTGCCTCCATTCCTCCTTCCAAAGTGCATAACCTCACACTTTTCCACATTGTATTCCATCTGCCACTTCTTTGCTCATTCTCCTAACCTGTCGAAGGCCTTCTGCAGCCCCCCTGCTTCCTCAGTACTACCTGTCCCTCTACATATCTTTGTATCATCTGCAAACTTAGCAACAGTGCCTTCAGTTCCTTCCTCCAAATCATTAATGCATATTGTGAAAAGTTGTGGTCCCAGCACTGACCCCTGAGGCACACCACTCGTCATAGAGTCATAGAGATTTACAGCATGGAAACAGGCCTTTCGGCCCAACTTGTCCACACCGCCCTTTTTTTTAAAAAACCCCTAAGCTAATCCCAACTGCCCGCATTTGGCCCATATCCCTCTATACCCATCTTACCCATGTAACTATCGAAATGCTTTTTAAAAGATAAAATTGTACCCACCTCTACTACTACCTCTGGCAGCTTGCTCCAGACACTCACCACCCTCTGTATGAAAAGATTGCCCCTCTGGACACTTTTGTATCTCTCCCCTCTCACCTTAAACCTATGCCCTCTAGTTTCAGACTCCCCGACCTTTGGGAAAAGATATTGACTATCTACCTTGTCTATGCCCCTCATTATTTTATAGACCTCTATAAGGTCACCCCTCAGCCTCCTACGCTCCAGAGAAACAAGTCCCAGTCTATCCAGCCTCTCCGGCTGCCATCCTGAAAAAGACCCCTTTATCCCCACTCTCTGCCTTCTGCCAGTCAGCCAATCCTCTCTCCATGCCAGGAACTTACTCTTAGCACCATGGGCACTTAATTTATTTAACAGTCTCCTATGCGGCAACTTGTCAAAGGCCTTCTGGAAATCTAAATAAATCACATCCACTGGTTCTCCTTTATCTAGCATCCTTGTTACCTCCTCAAAGAACTCTAACAGATTTGTCAGACACGACCTCCCCTTGACAAAGCCGTGCTGACTCAGTCCTATTTTATCAAGCACTTCCAAGTACTCTGCAATCTCATCTTTAATGGACTCTAAAATCTTGATGTAGAGATGCCGGCGTTGGACTGGGGTGAACACAGTAAGAGTTTTAACAACACCAGGTTAAAGTCCAACAGGTTTATTTGGTAGCAAATACCATAAGCTTTCGGAGTGCTGCTCCTTCGTCAGATGGAGTGGAAACCTGCTCTCAAACAGGGCACAGAGACACAAAAATCAAGTTACACAATACTGATTAGTCTGTATCTTTAAGATCTGGCTGGCTCCAGGGATTCGCATTTTGTAGGGAGGAAGGCGGGGGGGGGGGGGGGGAGGGAGGCGGGGGGGAGGGAGGGAGGCGGGGGGGAGGGAGGGAGGCGGGGGGGAGGGAGGGAGGCGGGGGGGAGGGAGGGAGGCGGGGGGGAGGGAGGGAGGCGGGGGGGAGGGAGGGAGGCGGGGGGGAGGGAGGGAGGCGGGGGGGAGGGAGGGAGGCGGGGGGGAGGGAGGGAGGCGGGGGGGAGGGAGGGAGGCGGGGGGGAGGGAGGGAGGCGGGGGGGGAGGCAGGGAGGCGGGGGGTGGGAGGGAGGCGGGGGGTGGGAGGGAGGCGGGGGGTGGGAGGGAGGCGGGGGGTGGGAGGGAGGCGGGGGGTGGGAGGGAGGCGGGGGGTGGGAGGGAGGCGGGGGGTGGGAGGGAGGCGGGGGGTGGGAGGGAGGCGGGGGGTGGGAGGGAGGCGGGGGGTGGGAGGGAGGCGGGGGGTGGGAGGGAGGCGGGGGGTGGGAGGGAGGCGGGGGGTGGGAGGGAGGCGGGGGGTGGGAGGGAGGCGGGGGGTGGGAGGGAGGCGGGGGGTGGGAGGGAGGCGGGGGGTGGGAGGGAGGCGGGGGGTGGGAGGGAGGCGGGGGGGTGGGAGGGAGGCGGGGGGTGGGAGGGAGGCGGAGGGTGGGAGGGAGGCGGGGGGTGGGAGGGAGGCGGGGGGTGGGAGGGAGGCGGGGGGTGGGAGGGAGGCGGGGGGTGGGAGGGAGGCGGGGGGTGGGAGGGAGGCGGGGGGTGGGAGGGAGGCGGGGGGTGGGAGGGAGGCGGGGGGTGGGAGGGAGGCGGGGGTGGGAGGGAGGCGGGGGGTGGGAGGGAGGCGGGGGGTGGGAGGGAGGCGGGGGTGGGAGGGAGGCGGGGGGTGGGAGGGAGGCGGGGGGTGGGAGGGAGGCGGGGGGTGGGAGGGAGGCGGGGGGTGAGAGGGAGGCGGGGGGTGAGAGGGAGGCGGGGGGTGAGAGGGAGGCGGGGGGTGGGAGGGAGGCGGGGGGTGGGAGGGAGGCGGGGGGTGGGAGGGAGGCGGGGGGTGGGAGGGAGGCGGGGGTTGGGAGGGAGGCGGGGGGTGGGAGGGAGGCGGGGGGTGGGAGGGAGGCGGGGGGTGGGAGGGAGGCGGGGGGTGGGAGGGAGGCGGGGGGTGGGAGGGAGGCGGGGGGTGGGAGGGAGGCGGGGGGTGGGAGGGAGGCGGGGGGTGGGAGGGAGGCGGGGGGTGGGAGGGAGGCGGGGGGTGGGAGGGAGGCGGGGATGGGAGGGAGGCGGGGGGTGGGAGGGAGGCGGGGGGTGGGAGGGAGGCGGGGGGAGGGAGGGAGGCTGGGAGGCGGGGGGAGGGAGGGAGGCGGGGGGGGCAGGGAGGGGGGGGGCAGGGAGGCACGGGGAGGGGGGCCAGGGAGGGGGGCCAGGGAGGGGGGAGAGAACGAGGTGGGGGGGTGGGGGAGAGCGCGAGGGGGTGGGGGAGAGCGCGAGGGGGTGGGGGAGAGCGCGAGGGGGTGGGGGAGAGCGCGAGGGGGTGGGGGAGAGCGCGAGGGGGTGGGGGAGAGCGCGAGGGGGTGGGGGAGAGCGCGAGGGGGTGGGGGAGAGCGCGAGGGGGTGGGGGAGAGCGCGAGGGGGTGGGGGAGAGCGCGAGGGGGTGGGGAGAGCGCGAGGGGGTGGGGGAGAGCGCGAGGGGGTGGGGGAGAGCGCGAGGGGGTGGGGGAGAGCGCGAGGGGGTGGGGGAGAGCGCGAGGGGGTGGGGGAGAGCGCGAGGGGGTGGGGGAGAGCGCGAGGGGGTGGGGGAGAGCGAGGGGGTGGGGGGAGAGCGAGGGGGTGGGGGGAGAGCGAGGGGGTGGGGGGAGAGCGAGGGGGTGGGGGGAGAGCGAGGGGGTGGGGGGAGAGCGAGGGGGTGGGGGGAGAGCGAGGGGGTGGGGGGAGAGCGAGGGGGTGGGGGGAGATCGAGGGGTGGGGGGTGATCGAGGGGGTGGGGGGTGATCGAGGGGGTGGGGGGAGATCGAGGGGGTGGGGGGAGATCGAGGGGGTGGGGGGAGATCGAGGGGGTGGGGGGAGATCGAGGGGGTGGGGGGAGATCGAGGGGGTGGGGGGAGATCGAGGGGGTGGGGGGAGATCGAGGGGGTGGGGGGAGATCGAGGGGGTGGGGGGAGATCGAGGGGGTGGGGGGAGATCGAGGGGGTGGGGGGAGAGCGAGGGGGTGGGGGGAGAGCGAGGGGGTGGGGGGAGAGCGAGGGGGTGGGGGGAGAGCGAGGGGGTGGGGGGAGAGCGAGGGGGTGGGGGGAGAGCGAGGGGGTGGGGGGAGAGCGAGGGGGTGGGGGGAGAGCGAGGGGGTGGGGGGAGAGCGAGGGGGTGGGGGGAGAGCGAGGGGGTGGGGGGAGAGCGAGGGGGTGGGGGGAGAGCGAGGGGGTGGGGGGAGAGCGAGGGGGTGGGGGGAGAGCGAGGGGGTGGGGGGAGAGCGAGGGGGTGGGGGGAGAGCGAGGGGGTGGGGGGAGAGCGAGGGGGTGGGGGGAGAGCGAGGGGGTGGGGGGAGAGCGAGGGGGTGGGGGGAGAGCGAGGGGGTGGGGGGAGAGCGAGGGGGTGGGGGGAGAGCGAGGGGGTGGGGGGAGAGCGAGGGGGTGGGGGGAGAGCGAGGGGGTGGGGGGAGAGCGAGGGGGTGGGGGGAGAGCGAGGGGGTGGGGGGAGAGCGAGGGGGTGGGGGGAGAGCGAGGGGGTGGGGGGAGAGCGAGGGGGTGGGGGGAGAGCGAGGGGGTGGGGGGAGAGCGAGGGGGTGGGGGGAGAGCGAGGGGGTGGGGGGAGAGCGAGGGGGTGGGGGGAGAGCGAGGGGGTGGGGGGAGAGCGAGGGGGTGGGGGGAGAGCGAGGGGGTGGGGGGAGAGCGAGGGGGTGGGGGGAGAGCGAGGGGGTGGGGGGAGAGCGAGGGGGTGGGGGGAGAGCGAGGGGGTGGGGGGAGAGCGAGGGGGTGGGGGGAGAGCGAGGGGGTGGGGGGAGATCGAGGGGTGGGGGGTGATCGAGGGGGTGGGGGGAGATCGAGGGGGTGGGGGGAGATCGAGGGGGTGGGGGGAGATCGAGGGGGTGGGGGGAGATCGAGGGGGTGGGGGGAGATCGAGGGGGTGGGGGGAGATCGAGGGGGTGGGGGGAGATCGAGGGGGTGGGGGGAGATCGAGGGGGTGGGGGGAGAGCGAGGGGGTGGGGGGAGAGCGAGGGGGTGGGGGGAGAGCGAGGGGGTGGGGGGAGAGCGAGGGGGTGGGGGGAGAGCGAGGGGGTGGGGGGAGAGCGAGGGGGTGGGGGGAGAGCGAGGGGGTGGGGGGAGAGCGAGGGGGTGGGGGGAGAGCGAGGGGGTGGGGGGAGAGCGAGGGGGTGGGGGGAGAGCGAGGGGGTGGGGGGAGAGCGAGGGGGTGGGGGGAGAGCGAGGGGGTGGGGGAGAGCGAGGGGGTGGGGGGAGAGCGAGGGGGTGGGGGGAGAGCGAGGGGGTGGGGGGAGAGCGAGGGGGTGGGGGGAGAGCGAGGGGGTGGGGGGAGAGCGAGGGGGTGGGGGGAGAGCGAGGGGGTGGGGGGAGAGCGAGGGGGTGGGGGGAGAGCGAGGGGGTGGGGGGAGAGCGAGGGGGTGGGGGGAGAGCGAGGGGGTGGGGGGAGAGCGAGGGGGTGGGGGGAGAGCGAGGGGGTGGGGGGAGAGCGAGGGGGTGGGGGGAGAGCGAGGGGGTGGGGGGAGAGCGAGGGGGTGGGGGGAGAGCGAGGGGGTGGGGGGAGAGCGAGGGGGTGGGGGGAGAGCGAGGGGGTGGGGGGAGAGCGAGGGGGTGGGGGGAGAGCGAGGGGGTGGGGGGAGAGCGAGGGGGTGGGGGGAGAGCGAGGGGGTGGGGGGAGAGCGAGGGGGTGGGGGGAGAGCGAGGGGGTGGGGGGAGAGCGAGGGGGTGGGGGGAGAGCGAGGGGGTGGGGGGGAGAGCGAGGGGGTGGGGGGAGAGCGAGGGGGTGGGGGGAGAGCGAGGGGGGGGAGAGAGCGAGGGGGGGGGAGAGCGAGCGGGGGAGAGCGAGGGGGGGGAGAGCGAGGTGGGGGAGAGCGAGGGGGAGAGAGAGGGGGAGAGAGAGAGGGAGAGAGGGGGGAGAGAGGGGGAGAGAGAGGGGGAGAGAGAGGGGGAGAGAGAGGGGGAGAGAGAGGGGGAGAGAGAGGGGGAGAGAGAGGGGGAGAGAGAGGGGGAGAGAAGTGACAGAGGGAGAGAGTAAGAAAGAGGGAGGAAGATTGTGGTGGGGTGCAGTGAAGGAAGCAGTGAATGTGGTCACCAGTGAATCAGGAATCCAATCTTCAGGCACAGCGGTGAAGCAACAGCATTTTGATCTGACTCACCATATAAACAGCTATGTCTTCTGGGTCATCACCATCCACATCAAATTTGAAGGTCACCATTTTGTTGTTGTGCGTTTCCAATTGACACTCCACCATATTGTCCCCCACATTCGAAACCTGTTAGCAAGGTGGGAATGAGGAATAACTCACCGTTACACAGTGCAGCTCAACGTGCCTGAAATCTGCTCGAATGAGATTCCAACTTTCCACTCCCACGCTATCAGGTAGACTCAGAAAGAATGTTCCCGATGGTGGGGGGAGTCCACAACTAGGGGTCAGAGTTTGAGGATAAGGGGTAAACCTTTTAAAACTGAGGTGAGGAGAAATTTCTTCACCCAGAGGGTGGTGAATGTGTGGAATTCACTCCCACAGAAAGTAGTTGAGGCCAAAACGTTGTGTGATTTCAAGAAATTAAATATAGCTCTTGGGGATAAAGGGATCGAAGGATATGGGGGGGAAGGGGGGATCAGGATATTGAATTTGATGATCAGCCATGATGAAAATGAATGGTGGAGCAGGCTGGAAGGGCCGAATGGTCTCTAGTTTCTATGTTTGTATCGTTGCACTGACCTCCACCCATTCTGACAATTCCCTCGCACATGGCAAGTTCTTGACCTTGGTACCCTGCAGGGAATGGGGTCAACTGGGTGCCCTGCAGGCTGCACAGGGAGGGCTAGATTCCAACAGGGCAGTGCTCTCCAGAGGTTCGCTGTACACTGCCTGGAGTCAGCGCGGAGTCACTCTCAATCCTTCCGGGAACTTGTGGGATACAGCAAAAGCCAGAGGTTTCTTCAGTGGGTGCTGTTCATTTATCCTTCAATAACTTGCATTGATCCAGGGCCATTCACAGTAAAACTTCCCAGGGCAAGACACAGGGGCATAAATCAAAGCAAATCTGACCCTGTGCCACACGAGAGAATATCAGGGGTGGGTGACTGGAGGTTTGGCCAAAAGGTCAATTTTAAGGAGCACCTTAAAGGAACGGAAGAGAGAGAGAGCGATTTGGGGAGTGAATTCCAGAGCTCAGTGCCCCGGGTTGTCGGAGCTGGAGGAGGTTACAGAGATAGGGAGGGTTGAAGGGGCTGGGGGAGGAGGTTACAGAGATAGGGAGGGTTGAAGGGGCTGGGGGAGGTTACAGAGATAGGGAGGGTTGAAGGGGCTGGGGGAGGAGGTTACAGAGATAGGGAGGGTTGAAGGGGCTGGGGGAGGAGGTTACAGAGATAGGGAGGGCTGATGGGGCTGGAGGAGGAGGTTACAGAGATAGGGAGGGTTGATGGGACTGGAGGAGGAGGTTACAGAGGTAGGGAGGGTTGAAGGGGCTGGGGGAGGAGGTTACAGAGGTGGGGAGGAGGTTACAGAGATAGGGAGGGTTGAAGGGGCTGGAGGAGGAGGTTACAGAGATAGGGAGGGTTGATGGGGTTGGAGGAGGAGGTTACAGAGATAGGGAGGGTTGATGGGACTGGAGGAGGAGGTTACAGAGATAGGGAGGGTTGATGGGACTGGAGGAGGAGGTTACAGAGGTAGGGAGGGTTGAAGGGGCTGGGGGAGGAGGTTACAGAGATAGGGAGGGTTGATGGGGTTGGAGGAGGAGGTTACAGAGATAGGGAGGGTTGATGGGACTGGAGGAGGAGGTTACAGAGGTAGGGAGGGTTGAAGGGGCTGGGGGAGGAGGTTACAGAGATAGGGAGGGTTGAAGGGGCTGGAGGAGGAGGTTACAGAGATAGGGAGGGTTGAAGGGGCTGGGGGAGGAGGTTACAGAGATAGGGAGGGTTGAAGTGGCTGGGGGAGGAGGTTTCAGACATAGGGAGGGTTGAAGGGGCTGGAGGAGGAGGTTACAGAGATAGGGAGGGTTGATGGGGTTGGGGGAGGAGGTTACAGAGATAGGGAGGGTTGAAGGGGCTGGGGGAGGAGGTTACAGAGATAGGGAGGGCTGATGGGGCTGGAGGAGGAGGTTTCAGACATAGGGAGGGTTGAAGGGGCTGGGGGAGGAGGTTACAGAGATAGGGAGGGTTGAAGGGGCTGGGGGAGGAGGTTACAGAGATAGGGAGGGTTGAAGGGGCTGGGGGAGGAGGTTACAGAGATAGGGAGGGTTGAAGGGGCTGGGGGAGGTTACAGAGATAGGGAGGGTTGAAGGGGCTGGGGGAGGAGGTTACAGAGATAGGGAGGGTTGAAGGGGCTGGGGGAGGAGGTTACAGAGATCGGGAGGGCTGATGGGGCTGGAGGAGGAGGTTACAGAGATAGGGAGGGTTGAAGGGGCTGGGGGAGGAGGTTACAGAGATCGGGAGGGCTGATGGGGCTGGAGGAGGAGGTTACAGAGATAGGGAGGGTTGAAGGGGCTGGGGGAGGAGGTTACAGAGATAGGGAGGGTTGATGGGGTTGGAGGAGGAGGTTACAGAGATAGGGAGGGTTGATGGGACTGGAGGAGGAGGTTACAGAGGTAGGGAGGGTTGAAGGGGCTGGGGGAGGAGGTTACAGAGATAGGGAGGGTTGAAGGGGCTGGGGGAGGAGGTTATAGAGGTAGGGAGGGTTGAAGGGGCTGGGGGAGGAGGTTACAGAGATGGGGAGCTGCAAGACCCCAGAAACAAGGAAAATTTGAAAATCGAGGCGTTGTCAGACTGGGAGCCAGCGCAGGTGAACAAGTTCAGGAGGGATAGGAAACTGAAGGGTACCGAGGAGGTGGGATTGGTGGAACTCCGGCTATCTGACAAGCCGAGACAAAGATGCCTAATCGGTCTCAATCTGGGAATGTGGTCCCTGAAAGGTGATGTGGTTGAGGATTTGGAAAGAATCGACAGAAAGGACAGAGAGTGAACAATATCCTCCGAGGGAATAATGTCTAATAACCAGAACCTGGTCATATCAAGTGAGAAGCTGTGAGCAAAGGATGGCAGTGTGGAACTCTCACCCACACATAAAAAGAGAATGTTAGCTCAATTAATCATTCAAACTGGAGATTAATCAGTGTGTTGTTGGCCGAGGGAAATGGAGTCAAGATGGGTTCAGGGAGTTGAGATACACACACCTATGATTTCATCGAATGGTGGAACTGGTTTGAGGGGCAGAGCGGCCTCTTCAAGGTTCCCCTGACGGGTGCAAATGAAAATGAATCCCTCTTTGCAAATGTGTGCAGCCGGGCTTCGGCCGCCTGGGGTTTACCTGCAGAACCGTCAGCTGGAACTTTGTCGACTTGTCCAGCCGGTCACGGGCACACAACGGCCGCTTGGCCTGAGATTTCTGGGTCTTCTCCAGCTTTCCGTTACCAACGTCGCTACCGTTGGCTCCCTCTTTAATCGCATCAGGAGTTGTGCTGAAAACAAATAATAATAACCTGGGCTAAGCACAAGTGTCTGAGCAGCCAATACAACCAATGACAGGTCATCGGAGGGCTATCTGGGGGAGCTGGCAATGGCTTTAAGAGCAATCGTACCTCAAAGAATCTTGAAGGTGCCTCGCTGGTCGCTGGGATTCAGGAGTCACCTGGTGCAAGGTGGACTGCAAGGCAACAGGGAAAATAAAAGATGAATTAATCGTTGGTATATTGTCTGGTCTCCATATCCCTCGGTTAGACCCACACTTCGAGCACTGTGCACAGTTCCAGTCTCAGTATCCGTCCATTAGACCCACACTTGGCGCACTGTGCACAGTTCTGGTCTCATATCCCTCGGTTAGACCCACACTTGGAGCACTGTGCACAGTTCCAGTCTCAGTATCCGTCCATTAGACCCACACTTGGCGCACTGTGCACAGTTCTGGTCTCATATCCCTCTGTTAGACCCACACTTGGAGCACTGTGCACAGTTCCAATCTCCGTATCCCTCGGTTAGACCCACATTGGGAGCACTGTGCACAGTTCCAATCTCCGTATCCCTCGGTTAGACCCACATTGGGAGCACTGTGCACAGTTCCAGTCTCCATATCCCTCAGTTAGACCCACACTTGGAGCACTGTGCACAGTTCCAATCTCCGTATCCCTCCATTAGACCCACACTTGGAACACTGCACAGTTCCAGTCTCCATATCCCTCGGTTAGACCCACACTTCGAGCACTGTGCACAGTTCCAGTCTCCATATCCCTCGGTTAGACCCACACTTCGAGCACTGTGCACAGTTCCAGTCTCCATATCCCTCGGTTAGACCCACACTTCGAGCACTGTGCACAGTTCCAGTCTCCGTATCCCTCGGTTAGACACCCCCGTCTCCCAACCACGTCCCGATTACACCAGCACCGAGGTACCTGCGCCTCTACATCCATGTGTGCCTGCGGTGTGGCGGCGGGGCTGTCCTGGGACGGCTGGCACTGGGGCTCCTGGGGATAAGTGGCCAACTGCTGTGTCAGAGGGAAGTGCGTTGTTGGTACAGGCACCTGCAGAGCTGGCGAAGGCTGTGCCACGGCCGGCCCCTGGTGCGGTTGAGCCTGCGAAGACGTCAGATGCTGCGGCTGGAACTGTCCAAGCTGTTGAGCAGGAGAAGCGTTGAGCAAAGCCAGCTGCACGGTGCTCTGAAACAGCGGAGGCTGCTGCGGGAGGTTTATCTGCTGCACGGGTTGCTGCTGCTGCGTGTGGGCCTGAGGGGCCAGTTGGTACGGCTCAGCTGGAGAATGGTTCTGGCCCTGCACCAGGGCCTGGTACTGCTGAGGGGAAGCCATAGCAGGCTGGTGGGGGGCGTGTGGCAGCTGTTGGTATGGCTGAGCCTGCGGCGGTGGCTGCTGGTACACGGCACGGGGCTGGTATGGAGGCTGGACCGGGCCTAACTGCTGAGCCTGCTGCTGGTACTGCTGGGCCAAGGCTGGAGTCTGGAACCGCTGGGCCAGCGGAGGCTGCTGAATCTGCGGTGTGTGCTGGTACAGCTCTGCCGAGGCCTGGGCGCTCTGCTGATATGCTGGGGAGGGCTGCTGCATGTGTGTCGGCGGCTGAGGCATCGTTGGCTGCAACTCCTGCACGGGAGCTGGCTGCGGCTGGAAGGCCAGCTGGTGCGGTGGAAGCCGGGTGTCGGTGAACTGCGGCGCCGGCTGAAGCCCCGGGGTCTGGATGTACATCGGCTGGTGATGCGGCGCAGCGAAGAGCAGCTGCTGTCCCTGGGCTGACTGTTGCTCTGTGGAGTGCTGCAGAGGGGCCGGGATTTGCAGCTGCTGCCCTGCCTCCTGTTGCTGCTGCTGCTGCTGCAGCTGCGCCGAGGGCATCTGGTGGTGGATTTGGACCAGGGTGGCAGAGCTACTCACCAACAGCGAGCCAGCATCCATCGCTGTGTTCACGGCCGGTAGCGGTGTGACCAACATCCGGTTGTGCGGGGACACTGCTGGCAGGCACTGCGAGGGCAGGGCCGTCACCGAGGTGCAGGGGGAAACCCCTGCTGCGGCGGGGTTGTACTGCGGGACGACTGGCAGGGTCTGAGAGGAAGGCATGGAGGGATGCACATCGCTGCCGTGAAGGTGTAGCTGCCCGCTCGAAGCCTATGAAAACCAAGGGGGAGGGAGCGTGGGGGAAGAAAAGAAGGAAGCTTACAACTTGAGAATCAGCACAGAAATTAATCTGAACATACAGCACTAATGATCAACCTGGACCTACGGGAGAAGGCCACTCAGCCCCTCCGGTCTGTCCCACCATTCAATTAGACCTTGGTCGATGCTGTACCTCAACCACCACCTCGGCTCTGAAACCCTTTAAACCCCCTTGCCCAACAAACATCTGCCAATCGCAGTTCTGGAAGTTTCAGCTTCGCCAATATTCAATTGATAAATACTGGAATTGAAAGCTGCTCTCGGTGAGGGCGACTATGAAGGCGGCAGCTTACCAGCTCCTTCCCCAGTGGCAGTGAGCAATGGGCAATAAATGCTGGGCCTTGCCAGGGACACCCAGGTTGCAAAAGAATGAAATAAAAAACCTCCTGTCCTTCTCGCGCTCATGTATTTACCCTGCTATCCCCCTGACACTAAGGGGCAATTTAGCATGGTCAAACAACCAAACCCACACATCTTTGGAGTGTGAGAGGAAACCAGAGCACCCGGAGGGGGCCAGTAACCTGCAAATGTCAGCAATTTTCTTCAGAACACTGCATTGGAGCTCGTGCCCCAGAGAGCACATACCAGCAATGTCAGGGAGAGGATTCAGCTTCAAGTTTCTTAATGTCCAGATCACCAACAACCTGTCCTGGTCCCCCCCATGCTGACACTATAGTTAAGAAAGCCCCACCAACGCCTCTACTTCCTCAGGAAGCTAAGGAAATTTGGCATGTCAGCTACAACTCTCACCAACTTTTTCAGATGCACCATAGAAAGCATTCTTCCTGGTTGTATCACAGCTTGGTCTGAGCTCCTGCTCTGTCCAAGACCGCAAGGAACTACAACGGGTTGTGAATGTAGCCCAATCCATCACGCAAATCAGCCTCCCATCCATTGACTTTGTCTACACTTCCCTCTGCCTTAGCAAAGCAGCCAGCATAATCAAGGACCCCCACACACCCCGGACATTCTCTCTTCCACCCTCATCCGTCAGGAAAAAGATACAAAAGTCTGAGGTCACGTACCAACCGACTCAAGAACAGCTTCTTCCCTGCTGCTGTCAGACTTTTGGATGGACCTACCTTGTATTAAATTGATCTTTCTCTACACCCTAGCTATGACTGTAACACTACATTCTGCACTCTCTCCTTTCCTTCTCCTCTATGTACTTTATGAACGATATGCTTTGTCTGTAAAGCGCGCAAGAAACAATACTTTTCACTGTATCCCCAATACAGGTGACAATAATAAATCAAAGAACATATTTTCACCTGCTGTAATAACAATAACACTTTATTCAATGTGTGACTAGTTGGGGGGAGGGGTGTTGGTGGGCACCTTACCCCGACTGTCGGTGGGTAGCCGGCCACCACCTGCTGCTGCTGCTGCTGCGACTGAAGGCCCATGGACAGCTGATGTGAGTCCACGCTGGAGCCAGAGGAAATATGCTGTATGCCCACGTTCGGCTCCGAGGCGATGGTGTAACCCACTCCGCCCTGAGAATCGGAACAGACAGCGGAGGGACCCAGGCTGTTGTCAGAAACGGCATCCACTGGCATTGGGGGAGGGTTGAGGGGAAGAAAACAGCAAGTTAGCAAGTACCTTGTAGCCACCACACGTGACTTGCCCCGAGTATTCAGCTGAAAATTTCTTTCCACCCCGATGTATAAACATTGAAACTAGAAGCCGGAGGAGGCCATTCGGCCCTTCCAGCCTGCTCCGCCATTCATTATGATCATGGCTGATCATCAAATTCAATATCCTGATCCCCTCCCCCCCCCCATCCCTCGATCCCTTTAGCCCCAAGAGCGATATCTAATTTCTTCTTGAAATCACACAACATTTTGGCCTCAACTACTTTCTGTGGGAGTGAATTCCACACATTCACCACCCTCTGGGTGAAGAAATTTCTCCTCACCTCAGTTCTAAAAGGTTTACCCCTTATCCTCAAACTATGACCCCTCGTTCTGGACTCCCCCATCATCCGGAACATTCTTTCTGAATCTACCCTGTCGAATCCTGTTAGAATTTTATAAGTTTCTATGAGATCCCCTCTCACTCTTCTAAACTCCAGTGAATATAATCCTAACCCACTTAGTCTCTCCTCATATGACAGACCTGCCATCCCAGGAATCAGCCTGGTAAACCTTCGCTGTGCTCCCTCTATAGCAAGGACATCCTTCCTCAGATAAGAACACCAAAACTGCACACAATACTCCAGGTGTGGCCTCACGTGTAGCTACACACACACACACATGTAAATCTTTCTGCATGACCATCCAGCAGTCGGGATAAAGGGAATTTTATATTTGGGGCTCTAGATCGTAGAACAAGACGAGACATGGGGAGATGATGGCGTAGTGGTAATGTCACTGGGCTTGTCAGCTGGAGGCCTGGGCTAATGCTCTGGAAGGGCACGGGTTCAAATCCCACCATGGCAGCTCGGGGAATTTAAACTCAGCTCATAAAATCTGGAATTGAAAGCTAGTCTCAGCAACGGCAAACATGAAACTATCATCGATTGTTGCAAAAAACTGATCCGGTTCATTCATGTTCCCTTTTAGGGAAGGAAATCTGCCGCCCTTACCCAGTC
The DNA here is from genome assembly GCF_964213995.1 of Mustelus asterias. Classification (NCBI taxonomy): domain Eukaryota; kingdom Metazoa; phylum Chordata; class Chondrichthyes; order Carcharhiniformes; family Triakidae; genus Mustelus; species Mustelus asterias. The sequence goes on from NW_027590591.1 coordinate 25,333, forward strand.
TGGTCTCTAGGTGACTCTGCACTTCTCACACAACAATGCAGGAAACTCTTAACCGAAATGGCCCAGCAAGTCATTCGGTTGTAGGGTGATTAAAGGGAGGTGGTGGCCTAGTGGTATCATCGCTAGACTATTAATCCAGAAACTCAGCTAATGTTCTGGAGACCCGGGTTCGAATCCCGCCAGGGCAGATGGTGTCAACAAAAGAAATGTGTGGAATTAGGAATCTACTGATGACAATGAAATCATTGTCGATTGTCGGAAAAAACCATCTGGTTCACGAATGTCCTTGAGGGAAGGAAATCTGCCGTCCTTACCCGGTCTGGCCCACAAAGCCACAGCGATGTGGTTGACTCTCAGCTACCCTCTGAAATGGTCTAACAAGCCATTCAGTTGAAGAGCAACTAGGAATGGGAATAAATGCTGGCCTGGCCAGCGACACTCACATCCAGTCAAAGAATAAAAAAAAGAAACCAACAGGACATCGGAATGAAAGTGCTAATGATGAGAGCTGCTTTACGAAGCTAAAATGGGTGATAAAATAAGCAAGAAAACCCGAGTGAAAGCAGGTGGGCTTGCAGGGTTAGCGACACAACATCAGAACTGTGGGAGGCCATTCAACCCCTTGCACCTCTTCCATCATTTAATAAGATCGTTTCTGCGATCCAACTCCAGAGAACTGATTTCTTTCCTCCCATATTCCCGAATACCGATAGCTAATAAAATAATCAATCAATCGCAGGTATTTAAATTTAGCAATCAACTAAGCATCAATTGCTGCTCGCGAGAGGGAGTTTCGAACTTCTGCGTGCGCGAGTGCGCGCGAGAGCGCGTGTGAAAGAGAGCGCGCACGGGAGAGAGAGGGGACGGGAGAGAGAGGGGACGGGAGAGAGAGGGGACGGGAGAGAGAGGGGACGGGAGAGAGAGGGGACGGGAGAGAGAGGGGACGGGAGAGAGAGGGGACGGGAGAGAGAGGGGACGGGAGAGAGAGGGGACGGGAGAGAGAGGGGACGGGAGAGAGAGGGGACGGGAGAGAGAGGGGACGGGAGAGAGAGGGGACGGGAGAGAGAGGGGACGGGAGAGAGAGGGGACGGGAGAGAGAGAGAGGACGGAGAGAGAGAGAGGACGGAGAGAGAGAGAGGACGGAGAGAGAGAGAGGACGGAGAGAGAGAGAGGACGGAGAGAGAGAGAGGACGGAGAGAGAGAGAGGACGGAGAGAGAGAGAGGACGGAGAGAGAGAGAGGACGGAGAGAGAGAGAGGACGGGAGAGAAAGAGGACGGGAGAGAAAGAGGACGGGAGAGGTGGAGGTGGAGAGATTCTTTCCACTTAGGCGGGCGGGAGAGGGGGGGGCGGGCGGGGCGGGCGGGAGAGGGGGGGGGCGGGCGGGAGCGGGCGGGAGAGGGGGGGCGGGCGGGAGAGGGGGGGCGGGCGGGAGAGGGGGGGCGGGCGGGAGAGGGGGGGCGGGCGGGAGAGGGGGGCGGACGGGAGAGGGGGGGCGGACGGGAGAGGGGGGGCGGACGGGAGAGGGGGGGCGGACGGGAGAGGGGGGGCGGTCGGGAGAGGGGGGGCGGTCGGGAGAGGGGGGGCGGTCGGGAGAGGGGGGGCGGGCGAGAGAGGGGGGGCGGGCGAGAGAGGGGGGGCGGGCGAGAGAGGTGGGGCGGGCGAGAGAGGGGGGGCGGGCGAGAGAGGGGGGGCGGGCGAGAGAGGGGGGGCGGGCGAGAGAGGGGGGGCGGGCGAGAGAGGGGGGGCGGGCGAGAGAGGGGGGGCGGGCGAGAGAGGGGGGGCGGGCGAGAGAGGGGGGGCGGGCGAGAGAGGGGGGGCGGGCGAGAGAGGGGGGGCGGGCGAGAGAGGGGGGCGGGCGAGAGAGGGGGGGGCGGGCGAGAGAGGGGGGGCGGGCGAGAGAGGGGGGGCGGGCGAGAGAGGGGGGGCGGGCGAGAGAGGGGGGGCGGGCGAGAGAGGGGGGGCGGGCGAGAGAGGGGGGGCGGGCGAGAGGGGGGGCGGGCGAGAGAGGGGGGCGGGCGAGAGAGGGGGGCGGGCGAGAGAGGGGGGCGGGCGAGAGAGGGGGGCGGGCGAGAGAGGGGGGCGGGCGAGAGAGGGGGGCGGGCGAGAGAGGGGGGCGGGCGAGAGAGGGGGGCGGGCGAGAGAGGGGGGCGGGCGAGAGAGGGGGGCGGGCGAGAGAGGGGGGCGGGCGAGAGAGGGGGGCGGGCGAGAGAGGGGGGCGGGCGAGAGAGGGGGGCGGGCGAGAGAGGGGGGCGGGCGAGAGAGGGGGGCGGGCGAGAGAGGGGGGCGGGCGAGAGAGGGGGGCGGGCGAGAGAGGGGGGCGGGCGAGAGAGGGGGGCGGGCGAGAGAGGGGGGCGGGCGAGAGAGGGGGGCGGGCGAGAGAGGGGGGCGGGCGAGAGAGGGGGGCGGGCGAGAGAGGGGGGCGGGCGAGAGAGGGGGGCGGGCGAGAGAGGGGGGCGGGCGAGAGAGGGGGGCGGGCGAGAGAGGGGGGCGGGCGAGAGAGGGGGGCGGGCGAGAGAGGGGGGCGGGCGAGAGAGGGGGGCGGGCGAGAGAGGGGGGCGGGCGAGAGAGGGGGGCGGGCGAGAGAGGGGGGCGGGCGAGAGAGGGGGGCGGGCGAGAGAGGGGGGCGGGCGAGAGAGGGGGGCGGGCGAGAGAGGGGGGCGGGCGAGAGAGGGGGGCGGGCGAGAGAGGGGGGCGGGCGAGAGAGGGGGGCGGGCGAGAGAGGGGGGCGGGCGAGAGAGGGGGGCGGGCGAGAGAGGGGGGCGGGCGAGAGAGGGGGGCGGGCGAGAGAGGGGGGCGGGCGAGAGAGGGGGGCGGGCGAGAGAGGGGGGCGGGCGAGAGAGGGGGGCGGGCGAGAGAGGGGGGCGGGCGAGAGAGGGGGGCGGGCGAGAGAGGGGGGCGGGCGAGAGAGGGGGGCGGGCGAGAGAGGGGGGCGGGCGAGAGAGGGGGGCGGGCGAGAGAGGGGGGCGGGCGAGAGAGGGGGGCGGGCGAGAGAGGGGGGCGGGCGAGAGAGGGGGGCGGGCGAGAGAGGGGGGCGGGCGAGAGAGGGGGGCGGGCGAGAGAGGGGGGCGGGCGAGAGAGGGGGGCGGGCGAGAGAGGGGGGCGGGCGAGAGAGGGGGGCGGGCGAGAGAGGGGGGCGGGCGAGAGAGGGGGGCGGGCGAGAGAGGGGGGCGGGCGAGAGAGGGGGGCGGGCGAGAGAGGGGGGCGGGCGAGAGAGGGGGGCGGGCGAGAGAGGGGGGCGGGCGAGAGAGGGGGGCGGGCGAGAGAGGGGGGCGGGCGAGAGAGGGGGGCGGGCGAGAGAGGGGGGCGGGCGAGAGAGGGGGGCGGGCGAGAGAGGGGGGCGGGCGAGAGAGGGGGGCGGGCGAGAGAGGGGGGCGGGCGAGAGAGGGGGGCGGGCGAGAGAGGGGGGCGGGCGAGAGAGGGGGGCGGGCGAGAGAGGGGGGCGGGCGAGAGAGGGGGGCGGGCGAGAGAGGGGGGCGGGCGAGAGAGGGGGGCGGGCGAGAGAGGGGGGCGGGCGAGAGAGGGGGGCGGGCGAGAGAGGGGGGCGGGCGAGAGAGGGGGGCGGGCGAGAGAGGGGGGCGGGCGAGAGAGGGGGGCGGGCGAGAGAGGGGGGCGGGCGAGAGAGGGGGGCGGGCGAGAGAGGGGGGCGGGCGAGAGAGGGGGGCGGGCGAGAGAGGGGGGCGGGCGAGAGAGGGGGGCGGGCGAGAGAGGGGGGCGGGCGAGAGAGGGGGGCGGGCGAGAGAGGGGGGCGGGCGAGAGAGGGGGGCGGGCGAGAGAGGGGGGCGGGCGAGAGAGGGGGGCGGGCGAGAGAGGGGGGCGGGCGAGAGAGGGGGGCGGGCGAGAGAGGGGGGCGGGCGAGAGAGGGGGGCGGGCGAGAGAGGGGGGCGGGCGAGAGAGGGGGGCGGGCGAGAGAGGGGGGCGGGCGAGAGAGGGGGGCGGGCGAGAGAGGGGGGCGGGCGAGAGAGGGGGGCGGGCGAGAGAGGGGGGCGGGCGAGAGAGGGGGGCGGGCGAGAGAGGGGGGCGGGCGAGAGAGGGGGGCGGGCGAGAGAGGGGGGCGGGCGAGAGAGGGGGGCGGGCGAGAGAGGGGGGCGGGCGAGAGAGGGGGGCGGGCGAGAGAGGGGGGCGGGCGAGAGAGGGGGGCGGGCGAGAGAGGGGGGCGGGCGAGAGAGGGGGGCGGGCGAGAGAGGGGGGCGGGCGAGAGAGGGGGGCGGGCGAGAGAGGGGGGCGGGCGAGAGAGGGGGGCGGGCGAGAGAGGGGGGCGGGCGAGAGAGGGGGGCGGGCGAGAGAGGGGGGCGGGCGAGAGAGGGGGGCGGGCGAGAGAGGGGGGCGGGCGAGAGAGGGGGGCGGGCGAGAGAGGGGGGCGGGCGAGAGAGGGGGGCGGGCGAGAGAGGGGGGCGGGCGAGAGAGGGGGGCGGGCGAGAGAGGGGGGCGGGCGAGAGAGGGGGGCGGGCGAGAGAGGGGGGCGGGCGAGAGAGGGGGGCGGGCGAGAGAGGGGGGCGGGCGAGAGAGGGGGGCGGGCGAGAGAGGGGGGCGGGCGAGAGAGAGGGGCGGGCGAGAGAGGGGGGCGGGCGAGAGAGGGGGGCGGGCGAGAGAGGGGGGCGGGCGAGAGAGGGGGGCGGGCGAGAGAGGGGGGCGGGCGAGAGAGGGGGGCGGGCGAGAGAGGGGGGCGGGCGAGAGAGGGGGGCGGGCGAGAGAGGGGGGCGGGCGAGAGAGGGGGGCGGGCGAGAGAGGGGGGCGGGCGAGAGAGGGGGGCGGGCGAGAGAGGGGGGCGGGCGAGAGAGGGGGGCGGGCGAGAGAGGGGGGCGGGCGAGAGAGGGGGGCGGGCGAGAGAGGGGGGCGGGCGAGAGAGGGGGGCGGGCGAGAGAGGGGGGCGGGCGAGAGAGGGGGGCGGGCGAGAGAGGGGGGCGGGCGAGAGAGGGGGGCGGGCGAGAGAGGGGGGCGGGCGAGAGAGGGGGGCGGGCGAGAGAGGGGGGCGGGCGAGAGAGGGGGGCGGGCGAGAGAGGGGGGCGGGCGAGAGAGGGGGGCGGGCGAGAGAGGGGGGCGGGCGAGAGAGGGGGGCGGGCGAGAGAGGGGGGCGGGCGAGAGAGGGGGGCGGGCGAGAGAGGGGGGCGGGCGAGAGAGGGGGGCGGGCGAGAGAGGGGGGCGGGCGAGAGAGGGGGGCGGGCGAGAGAGGGGGGCGGGCGAGAGAGGGGGGCGGGCGAGAGAGGGGGGCGGGCGAGAGAGGGGGGCGGGCGAGAGAGGGGGGCGGGCGAGAGAGGGGGGCGGGCGAGAGAGGGGGGCGGGCGAGAGAGGGGGGCGGGCGAGAGAGGGGGGCGGGCGAGAGAGGGGGGCGGGCGAGAGAGGGGGGCGGGCGAGAGAGGGGGGCGGGCGAGAGAGGGGGGCGGGCGAGAGAGGGGGGCGGGCGAGAGAGGGGGGCGGGCGAGAGAGGGGGGCGGGCGAGAGAGGGGGGCGGGCGAGAGAGGGGGGCGGGCGAGAGAGGGGGGCGGGCGAGAGAGGGGGGCGGGCGAGAGAGGGGGGCGGGCGAGAGAGGGGGGCGGGCGAGAGAGGGGGGCGGGCGAGAGAGGGGGGCGGGCGAGAGAGGGGGGCGGGCGAGAGAGGGGGGCGGGCGAGAGAGGGGGGCGGGCGAGAGAGGGGGGCGGGCGAGAGAGGGGGGCGGGCGAGAGAGGGGGGCGGGCGAGAGAGGGGGCGGGCGAGAGAGGGGGGCGGGCGAGAGAGGGGGGCGGGCGAGAGAGGGGGGCGGGCGAGAGAGGGGGGCGGGCGAGAGAGGGGGGCGGGCGAGAGAGGGGGGCGGGCGAGAGAGGGGGGCGGGCGAGAGAGGGGGGCGGGCGAGAGAGGGGGGCGGGCGAGAGAGGGGGGCGGGCGAGAGAGGGGGGCGGGCGAGAGAGGGGGGCGGGCGAGAGAGGGGGGCGGGCGAGAGAGGGGGGCGGGCGAGAGAGGGGGGCGGGCGAGAGAGGGGGGCGGGCGAGAGAGGGGGGCGGGCGAGAGAGGGGGGCGGGCGAGAGAGGGGGGCGGGCGAGAGAGGGGGGCGGGCGAGAGAGGGGGGCGGGCGAGAGAGGGGGGCGGGCGAGAGAGGGGGGCGGGCGAGAGAGGGGGGCGGGCGAGAGAGGGGGGCGGGCGAGAGAGGGGGGCGGGCGAGAGAGGGGGGCGGGCGAGAGAGGGGGCCGGGCGAGAGAGGGGGGCGGGCGAGAGAGGGGGGCGGGCGAGAGAGGGGGGCGGGCGAGAGAGGGGGGCGGGCGAGAGAGGGGGGCGGGCGAGAGAGGGGGGCGGGCGAGAGAGGGGGGCGGGCGAGAGAGGGGGGCGGGCGAGAGAGGGGGGCGGGCGAGAGAGGGGGGCGGGCGAGAGAGGGGGGCGGGCGAGAGAGGGGGGCGGGCGAGAGAGGGGGGCGGGCGAGAGAGGGGGGCGGGCGAGAGAGGGGGGCGGGCGAGAGAGGGGGGCGGGCGAGAGAGGGGGGCGGGCGAGAGAGGGGGGCGGGCGAGAGAGGGGGGCGGGCGAGAGAGGGGGGCGGGCGAGAGAGGGGGGCGGGCGAGAGAGGGGGGCGGGCGAGAGAGGGGGGCGGGCGAGAGAGGGGGGCGGGCGAGAGAGGGGGGCGGGCGAGAGAGGGGGGCGGGCGAGAGAGGGGGGCGGGCGAGAGAGGGGGGCGGGCGAGAGAGGGGGGCGGGCGAGAGAGGGGGGCGGGCGAGAGAGGGGGGCGGGCGAGAGAGGGGGGCGGGCGAGAGAGGGGGGCGGGCGAGAGAGGGGGGCGGGCGAGAGAGGGGGGCGGGCGAGAGAGGGGGGCGGGCGAGAGAGGGGGGCGGGCGAGAGAGGGGGGCGGGCGAGAGAGGGGGGCGGGCGAGAGAGGGGGGCGGGCGAGAGAGGGGGCGGGCGAGAGAGGGGGGCGGGCGAGAGAGGGGGGCGGGCGAGAGAGGGGGGCGGGCGAGAGAGGGGGGCGGGCGAGAGAGGGGGGCGGGCGAGAGAGGGGGGCGGGCGAGAGAGGGGGGCGGGCGAGAGAGGGGGGCGGGCGAGAGAGGGGGGCGGGCGAGAGAGGGGGGCGGGCGAGAGAGGGGGGCGGGCGAGAGAGGGGGGCGGGCGAGAGAGGGGGGCGGGCGAGAGAGGGGGGCGGGCGAGAGAGGGGGGCGGGCGAGAGAGGGGGGCGGGCGAGAGAGGGGGGCGGGCGAGAGAGGGGGGCGGGCGAGAGAGGGGGGCGGGCGAGAGAGGGGGGCGGGCGAGAGAGGGGGGCGGGCGAGAGAGGGGGGCGGGCGAGAGAGGGGGGCGGGCGAGAGAGGGGGGCGGGCGAGAGAGGGGGGCGGGCGAGAGAGGGGGGCGGGCGAGAGAGGGGGGCGGGCGAGAGAGGGGGGCGGGCGAGAGAGGGGGGCGGGCGAGAGAGGGGGGCGGGCGAGAGAGGGGGGCGGGCGAGAGAGGGGGGCGGGCGAGAGAGGGGGGCGGGCGAGAGAGGGGGGCGGGCGAGAGAGGGGGGCGGGCGAGAGAGGGGGGCGGGCGAGAGAGGGGGGCGGGCGAGAGAGGGGGCGGGCGAGAGAGGGGGGCGGGCGAGAGAGGGGGCCGGGCGAGAGAGGGGGCCGGGCGAGAGAGGGGGCCGGGCGAGAGAGGGGGGCGGGCGAGAGAGGGGGGCGGGCGAGAGAGGGGGGCGGGCGAGAGAGGGGGGCGGGCGAGAGAGGGGGGCGGGCGAGAGAGGGGGGCGGGCGAGAGAGGGGGGCGGGCGAGAGAGGGGGGCGGGCGAGAGAGGGGGGCGGGCGAGAGAGGGGGGCGGGCGAGAGAGGGGGGCGGGCGAGAGAGGGGGGCGGGCGAGAGAGGGGGCCGGGCGAGAGAGGGGGCCGGGCGAGAGAGGGGGGCGGGCGAGAGAGGGGGGCGGGCGAGAGAGGGGGGCGGGCGAGAGAGGGGGGCGGGCGAGAGAGGGGGGCGGGCGAGAGAGGGGGGCGGGCGAGAGAGGGGGGGCGGGCGAGAGAGGGGGGGCGGGCAAGAGGGGGGGCGGGCAAGAGGGGGGCGGGCGAGAGAGGGGGCGGGCGAGAGAGGGGGCGGGCGAGAGAGGGGGCGGGCGAGAGAGGGGGCGGGCGAGAGAGAGCGGGCGAGAGAGTGAGAGAGAGTGTGAGAGAGAGAGTGAGAGAGAGTGTGAGAGAGAGAGTGAGAGAGTGAGAGACAGTGTATCAAAGTGTTTCCTAATTTTTACTCCTGAAAGGTGTGGCTCTGATTTTTTTTAAGTGTGGCAGATTTGGGGATGGGAAAGCAGTTCAAGGAGAGAACAACATCGGAAAGCTCACGTGTGACAGTGCCCGCGAGGAGCTTATTCTGCTGCACGTGTTGGTCAACCTCAGGGTCCTCGGACTCTGTTAGGCTCGGCTGCCAGCCTGTGGCAGACAGGGACGTCACTGTGGTCTGGGACTGCATCTGCTCCATCTGGGACCGGAGTTTCTCCTGCTCCTGGCGCTCCTCCATCTCTCGGATCTGCTGTGTCCTCTGCCTCTTCCTCTTGATGAAGGACACCCGGTCTCGGATGGACTTGGACAGCAGCTTGGAATCGTTCTCATGGAAAAAGCCGGACTTGACCTAGGGACACAGAACATTTTGAATTGCATAGACAGCCTGCCAGCGTCTTTTACCACCCACCAGTACCCCTCCCAACAATCCTCTCTCGCCATGCGTGCTCACAGATATTGTCTTTTGTTGGGGTGGTTATTTCTGGACTGCCACAAAAAGCAGCTCCTCCTACCTCTCCCTCCTTCACTTGTGAACTTACACAGACAGCCAGGTGGGCATTCGACTGTGGGAGGCATGACCGAAAAAGGGCAAATGTGTCACTGCGCTCAACACCTGCAACCACGCAGACCTCCCAGAAACAGACACTAGAGCGTTAACACTGCTGTCTCACAGCGCCAGGAACCCGGGTTCAATTACGGCCTCGGGTCACTGTCTGTGTGGAGTTTACACGTTCTCCCCGTGTCTGCATGGGTTTCCTCCGGGTGCTCCGGTTTCCGCCACACTCCAAAGATGTGCTGGTTAGGTGCATTGGCCATGCTAAATTGTCCCTTAGTGTCCAATGATGTGCAAGTTAGGTGGATTGGCCATGGTATAAGTGTGGGGTTACGGGGTTAGGGCAAGGGAGAGGGCCTGGTTAGAGTCGGTACAGACTCAATGGGCCGAATGACCTCCTCCTGCACTGTCGGGATTTTATAATTGTAAACAGCGGTCAGGAGCCAGGTCGATGCTTTGCCCTGTCCATTCCAGAGGGACTGAAGGCTGATTGAAACCGCGTCACTGCTGCCTCAGCTAACAACATCCCCCACAGCATGTGCACACAGGCAGGAACGTTCCATTTCGCTGTTCCACACCAGACCCTACATTTTCTCACTGAACCAACAAGCCAGCCCCGGAAGACAAGGGGACACAGCTTCAAATCCACCACAGCAGCCAGTGGGATTTTAATTCAATTCATAAACTCTGGAATTTAAAACTCATCTCAGTTTGTTGGAAAAACCCCCCCTGCGTCACTGATGCCCCTTTGGGGAAGGAAATCTGCCGTCCTTCCCCAGTCTGGCCTACATGTGACTCCAGAGCCACAGCAATGCGGTTAATTCTTCTCATTAATTCTAATGGCCTTAGCGAGAGCAATCAAGGGGCAATTAGGGATGGGTAACAAATGCTGGGCTGGCCGCCAATGCGCAAACGAAAGAATGAATTTAAAACAATTAAAGTGCATGTGTACTTGTGATGCAGACAGACTAGCTGGCAACACCACGTTGACAGCCAGGAAGGGCACCCACAGTTTTTGGGGATAAGAAGGAGCAGGAGTCGGCCATCTGGCCTCTCGAGCCTGCTCCACCATTCAATAAGATCATGGTTGATCTTTTCGTGAACTCAGCTCCACTTACCCGCCCGCTCACCATAACCCTTAATTCCTTTACTGTTCAAAAATCTATCTATCCTTGCCTTAAAAACATTCAATGAGGTAGCCTCAACTGCTTCACTGGGCAGGGAATTCCACAGATTCACAACCCTTTGTGTGAAGAAGTTCCTCCTCAACTCAGTCCTAAATCCAGCACCTTATACAGCTGCAACATAACCTCGCTGTTTTCAAACTCCATCCCTCCAGCTTTCTTAATTACCTGCTGCACCAGCAAACCAACTCCTTGTGATTCTTGCACAAGGACACCCAGTCCTTGTCAGTTAAGAAAGGAACACTGGCCAGGACCTGGGAAAAACTCCCAGTTCTTAACATCTGTGTGAAGCAATGGAACAGAGGGGTTAATTCCTGCAGGGGTGACCCATGGCAATGCAGCACTGAGGGAGCATCAACCTGGAGAACTAGCTCAAGCCCTGGAGGGTGGCTCAATGAACTCCACATCACCTATCTGCCGACGGGGGAGGGTTGGAAACCCAGCATCTGTGGACAAATGTCAGTAATGTCAGTAAAATAAAGGAGATAGTCATCGACTTCAGGAAGCCTCGTGGTGGACATGCCTCTCTCTACATCAACTGGGATTAGGTGGAACGGTCGAGAGCTTCACGTTTCTCGGTGTCCAGATCACCAACAATCTGTCCTGGCCCCTCCTGACGCTATAGTTAAGAACAGCGAGGTTATGTTGCTTCTCTGAGTGGAGGCCTGTGACTAGTGGTGTGCCGCAGGGATCGGTGTTGGGTCCATTGTTGTTTGTCACCTATATCAATGATCTGGATGATAATGTGGTAAATTGGATCAGCAAGTTTGCTGATGGTACAAAGATTGGAGGTGTAGTGGACAGTGAGGAAGGTTTTCAAAGCTTGCAGAGGGATTTGGACCAACTAGAAAAATGGGCTGAAAAATGGCAAATGGAATTTAACGCAGACAAGTCTGAGATATTGCACATTGGAAGGACAAACCAAAGTAGAACGTACAGGGTAAATGGTAGGACTCTGAAGAGTGCAGTTGAACAGAGGGATCTGGGAATACAGGTACAGAATTCCCTAAAAGCAACGTCACAGGTGGATAGGGTCGTAAAGAGTGCCTTTGGTACATTGGCCTTTATAAATCGGAGTATCGAGTATAAAAGTTGGAGTGTTATGGTAAGGTTATATAAGCCATTGGTGAGGCCGAATTTGGAGTATTGTGTACAGTTTTGGTCACCTAGTTACAGGAAGGATGTAAATAAGTTTGAAAGAGTGCAGAGAAGGTTCACAAGGATGTTGCCGGGACTTGAGAAGCTGAGTTACAGAGAGAGAATGAAGAGGTTGGGACTTCATTCCCTGGAGCGTAGAAGATTGAGGGGAGATTGGAGGTGTATAAGATTTTGATGGGTATAGATAGAGTGAATGCAAGCAGGCTTTTTCCGCTGAGGCTAGGGGAGAAAAAAACCAGAGGGCATGGGTTAAGGGTGAAAGGAGAAAAGTTTAAAGGGAATATTAGGGGGGGCTTCTTCACGCAGAGAGTGGTGGGAGTGTGGAATGAGCTGCCGGATAAAGTGGTAAATGCGGGGTCACTTTTAACATTTAAGAAAAACTTGGACGGGTTCATGGATGAGAGCGGTGTGGAGGGATATGGTCCAAGTGCAGGTCAGTGGGACTAGGCAAAAAATGGTTCGGCACAGACAAGAAGGGCCAAAAGGCCTGTTTCTGAGCTGTAAATTTCTATGGTTCTAAAGCCCACCAACGCCTCTACTTTCTCAGGAGGCTAAGGAAATTCGGCATGTCAGCTACGACTCTCACCAATTTTTAGATGCTCCATAGAAAGCATCCTTTCTGGTTGTATTACAGCTTGGTATGGTTCCTGCTCTGTCCAACACCGCAAGAAGCTACAAAGGGTCCTGAACATAGCCCAGAGCATCAGGCAAACCAGCCTCTCATCCATTGAGTCTGTCTGCACTTCCCACTGCCTCGGCAAAGCAGCCAACACACGTTAGGATATTCTCTCTTCCACCTTCTTCCGTCGGGAAAAAGATACAAAAGTCTGAGGTCACATACCAACCGACTCAAGAACAGCTTCTTCCCTGCTGCCGTCAGACATTTGAACGGACCAACCTTGCATTAAGCTGATCTTTTGCTACACCCCTATGACTGTAACACTACATTCTGTACTCTCTCCTTTCCTCCTCCACTATGTACGGTATGTTTTGTCTGTATTGTGCGCAAGAAATAATATATTTCACGGTATATTAATACATATGACAATAATAAATCAAATCGAAGAACACATGGTGGGGTTGGCGTGGAACACTTGCCATTTCCTGTGCCACCTCTTCAGGGGTGTCATGTTCCAGGTCAAAACTGAACTCGATCGCCTCGTTGTCCTTGTGCTTCCCCTTCAGCTTCTTGGGGTCCTCCACCCAGACCCGCAGAGCGAGCGAGATGTTCTGCCCGCTGTCCTCCTTGGCCAGCTCGATGCGCAGACCGGTGTCCTCTGCGAAAAAGGCGTAGCTCAGCAGGTCCTTTATTACCAGCCTGTGTGCGAGAAGGTAAGCAGTCAGAAGGGAAAGGCCATGCGTCCTGGCAAGCCTGTTCTGCCACCTAATCCAGGGTCTCAACTCCACACAGTCCGAAAGACATGCTGGTTAGGTGCATTGGCCGTGCTAAATTCTCCCTCAGTGTACCTGAATAGGTGCTGGAGTGTGGCGACTAGGGGATTTTCACAGTAACTTCATTGCAGTGTTAATGTAAGCCGACTTGTGACATTAATAAATAAACTAGGTGACGGCCTAATGGTATTATTGCTAGACTGTTAATCCAGAAACTCAGCTGGGCGGCACGGTAGCACAGTGGTTAGCACTGCTGCTTCACAGCTCCAGGGACCTGGGTTCAATTCCCGGCTTGGGTCACTGTCTGTGTGGAGTTTACACATTCTCCTCGTGTCTGCGTGGGTTTCCTCCGGGTGTTCCGGTTTCCTCCCAAAGTCCAAAGATGTGCGGGTTAGGTTGATTGGCCATGCTAAAAAAATTGCCCTTAGTGTCCTGAGATGCGTAGGTTAGAGAGATTAGTGGGTAAATATGTAGGGATATGGGGATAGGGCCTGGGTGGGATTGTGGTTGGTGCAGACTCAATGGGCCGAAAGGCCTCTTTCTGTACTGTCGGGTTTCTAAGATTCTAATGTTCTGGGGACCCAGGTTCAAATCCCACTACAGCAGATGGTGGAATTTGAATTCAATAAAAAATATCTGGAATTAAGAATCTACTGATGACCATGAAACCACTGCCGATTGTCGGAAAAACCCATCTGGTTCACTAATGCCCTTCAGGGAAGAAAATCTGCCGTCCTTACCTGGTCTGGCCTACATGTGACTCCAGAGCCACAGCAATGTGGTTGACTCTCAACTGCCCTCCAAGGGAACTAGGGATGGGGGAAAAAAATTCAAATGGGGACAGAGGTTTTCGTGGCAGTGTGGAAACGAGGGCAGAATGCATGTCCAGACAGTGGTGAGAATCTTTTTCTTTATTCATTCATGGGACACGAGCGTCGCTGGCGACCAGCATTTATTGCCCATCCCTGGTTACCCTTGGCGGGTGGTTGAGAGTCAACCACATTGCTGTGGCTCTGGAATCACATGTAGGCCAGACCGGGTAAGGACAGCAGATTTCCTCCCTAAAGGACATTAGTGACCCAGATGGGTTTTTCCGACAATCGACAATGGTTTCATGGTCATCAGCAGATTCTTAATTTCAAATTTTTTAAATTGAATTCAAATTCCACCATCTGCCGTGGTGGGATTCGAACCCAGGTCCCCAGAACATTAGCTGTGTTTCTGGATTAATAGTGTTGCGAAGTTGAGTAGAATGTTAGAATTTGATGTTTGCAAAATTATTAAAAAATGGTAAAATACTAAGAGGTGAAAGTATTGCGTGGTCCCTTTAAAAAGGTAGCATCCTTGCTGTGCTTAGAGTTAAAAATACAGGTGCAAATGGTGCCAGTACACAGACTGAAACATTTGTATCAAAGGCCAAGCAGCAGGGTTGCCTTGGTAACAGGCTTCAGGCATTTGAATGTTTCTGAATTCAGCCCATCAGTTTAAATTAGGCACTTGGATACCATCAACCTATTACATTTGAATTTGATGGTTTCGGCAACCTGGGACCAACCCTATTGTGGGGGATGTTAATATGTCATCACAGGTATAAAAGAATAGGCAGTGGGACAATAACTGAGACAGCAACTGCCATCTGCCCAGCTCAAAGCAACATCTAAAAAGCAAAGGTACCAAAGAAGACAGAAGTTCCAGACAGAAGAATCAACAGAGAAAGCCCAGAATATTCCAGAAAATGCCAAACTTGGTTGTAATTTAGAGAACGACTAAATTCTATTTTTGTTTAATAAGTGGGAATTGTATTTATCTAAACAGCATTCCATTCAAACCATGTTTTATTGGGTTTGTTAATAGTTTAGTAAATTTGTTCACTGTTAGTTAGATAAATAAATTGTTACTTGTTGACTTTAGAGTGTTAGGGAATTATTTTGATTTAACCACTAAAAGCTGCTGAAGAGCAGATCGTACCACTTCTCACACACTTTTGACAGATTATGAGGCGAGGTACTCTTTGAGTGGTTAGATGTTAGTTCTCAGAAAGGGAAGGGGTGGGGGGAGGATCAACCTCCGCTTCATAACAATAGTCTAGCGATAATACCACCAAGCCATTGCCTCCCCTCATCTGAAACTCACTCCCACAAAGGTCAATTGAGGGAAATGGCACAGATGCATTCAGGGCGAAGATGGATATACATTTGAGAGAGGGAGGAAAAAAGGAAAAGAACTGATAGGCTGAAATGAAGAGGGGGCTCATGTGGAGCATAAACACCGGGATGGGCCAGTCAAGCTGAATGGCCTGTTTTTGCACTGTGAATGACATACAAAATGGGGACGAGACACTGCCTGCCTGCTCCAACTATTTGCCCCACAGTCTCAATGCCCCCTGTGCAATGAGGGTGAGTGAGAGTGAGTGGTGGAAGAGTTCAGACAAATGTGAATTTGGCAAATTCTGTAAGTGTGCTGTGGGGATGTGCATGCCTGGGTAAAGGGCAGACAGTGTGGTCCTGTCAACTGTTTCCAACATACGCTGGGCAGCAGGAGTGCTTTGTTCCCTTGCTGTCCTTGGACGAGCAGGAAAGGTCTGCAATTCATCTGAGGTGACTGGGGTGAGCAAGGAGGTCTGTGATGGGGCACTGAGCTCACATGTGCGAGGAGGTTGGGGCGCTGTGGGGAACCAGGTCACAGCTGAGCAGCTGAGTTGAGCTGACGGTGTTAGAAAACAAGCAAGGGTAACGCTGTAAATCCAACAGCTCAAATTTGCACGTGGACATACCAATGCATGAAATAGGGGCAGTAGTAGGCCATTCGGCCCGCCCCTCGAGTCTGCTCCGCCATTCGATAAGCTCAAGACTGATCTGTTTGCGTTTCGAATTCCACATTCCCAGCTACCCCCGAGAACCTTCAATTCCCTTGCCTAACAAGAATCTATCTACCTCCGCCTTAAAAATATTCAGCAACCACCACATGCCACCCCCCCCCCCACCGCTCACATCCACCACCAACTTCTGAAGCAGAGAATTCCAAAGTCACACAAACCTCAGAAAAAAATCTCTCCTCATCTCTGTCCGCAAAGGGCGACCCTTAATGCCCCCCCCACCCCTCCAAGTTCTGGACTCACCCACCAGAGGAAACATTCTTTCCATGTCCACCTCATCAATAACATTCAGGATGTTATAAACTTCAATCGAGTCACCCCTCACTCTTCACACTCCATGGAAACAAGCCCAGTCCATTCAACCTTTCCTCATAAGACCCGCTCATTGTAGATATCAGTGGGGGTGGCACAGTAGCAAGCACTGCTGCCTCACAGCGCCAGGGACCTGGGTTTAATTCCCTGCTTGGGTGACTGTCGGTGTGGAGTTTGCATGTTTTCCCCGTGTCAGCATGGGTTTCCTCCGGGTGCACCGGTTTCCTCCCACAGTCCGAAAGACGTACTGGCTAGGTGCATTTTCTCTCAGTATACCTGAACAGGTGCCGGAGTGTGGTGACTAGGGGATTTTCACTGCAACTTCATTGCAATGTTAATGTAAGCCTACTTGTGACACTAATAAATAAACATTTAATAAACTTTAAAACAGTCTAATAAACCTCCTCCAAACCACCTCCACTGCATTCACACCCTTCCTCAGAAGACAGTCCCGTCATCTCAGGGGTGTCCCTAGTGAACCTTGGTTCCACTCTGATAAGTGCATCCTTCTTTAGATGAGGAGGCTAAAACTGCATACTGTTCGAGATGTGGTCTCACCAATGCCCTTGAACTTAACAGTAAGTAAACTTGGGGTCAGGTAAAGGCAAAAGCACAAAGTGTTGAAACATAGGTGGACAGTATCGCCAACACAGCAGCTTCAAACTCTGCCTTTAATCAGTGGTGACCAAAGGAAAGAAAATCTCCTGCCCCCATTTCTGTATATTGGTGAACACTTTAAATGAGCCTGGGACTTTGCCAAGGTGGTCACATTGGTTAACTGACAAGACTCCCCAATCGAATCCTCTCATAACCAGGCAAGTATTCTTGCACTTTTGACAACCTTTGTATTTATTTCCCCCCCACCCCAGATTAAAACGTCCTCCCACACAGTCAGGCTCTCTCTATGGGCAATACCACAGTCATGGGCCAGTGGAGAAAGATACCATTCGAACAATGGATGCACTGTCCTTGGAACATCAAAATAATCTTGTACGTGTCTGAAGATAGGTTCTGCTTATTCGCAGTATCCACGATGACCACCTTCTTGAACTGCTGCAGCGGTGTAGGTACACCCACACGCTGCTAGGGAGGGAGTCCCAGGATTTTGATCCAGTGACAGTGAAGGAAAGGCTGACATAGTTCAAAGGTCGGATGGTAAGTTGCTCAGAGGGGAATCGCCAGTGTGCTCGGGTATCTGCCAGCCTTGTCCTTCTAGATAATTTTGTTTTGGTCTCCTTATTTGAGGAAGAATGTGGGGGCATTGGAGGCAGTTCAGAGGAGGTTCACCAGGTTGATTCCAGGGATGAAGGGGTTGATGTATGAGGAGAGATTAAACAGTTTGGGCTTGTACTCGCTGGAGTTTAGGAGGATAAGAGGGGATCTGATCGAGGTATATAAAATACTAAAAGGGATTGATAAGAGTAAATGTAGACCAAATGTTTCCTCTTGTGGGGCAATCTAGAACAGGACTTCACAGTAATAATTTGAGAAGTGATAGATTTAAAACTGAGATGAGGAGGAACTACTTCTCGCAGAGGGTGGTGAATTTGTGGAACTTGCTGCCCCATCGCGCGGTGGAGTCCGAATCATGAAATGGTTTCAGGAAGGAGATGGACAGATTTAAAAGTGGGTTAAAGGGATATGGGGAACAGGTGGGGAGGTGAATTTGAGACCAGGGAGATCAGCCATGATCTGATTGAATGGCAGAGTGGGCTCAAAGGGCTGAAATGCCTACTTCTGCTCCAAATTAATATCTTCCTATATCGTGGGTTTGGAAGGTGCTGCGTAAGGAGCCTTGGTGAGTTGCTACAGTGCATCTTGTAGATGGTACACACGGCTGCTGCTGTGCGTCGGTGGTGAATGGAGCGAATGTTTGTTGGGCTTTGTCTTGGCTGTGCTTTGACGTAAGCACTTGGAGAGGGTCACCTTTTCCACAGGTACACGATGACAGTGTCAGCAGCTGTGGAAAGCGAGCTGCAAGCCAAGGCTTTGTCATCTCTCCTCACCTGCCTCTTGCAGCGGCTCATATTCTGCCATGCAGCCCGATTAGGTTGCAGGCGCTGACCTAGATTGGAGCTGGTGAGGCTTTGCGATCATGTCAAAAAACAGAAAAGGGATCGCTTCCTTTCCTTCAACTTGGATAATACACCTTGCCTCAAAGTAGTTATTTTAACACTTTAAAAACATAAGAATCCGTTTTCCTCCTGCCGCATACCCAAAAGTATCAGGTCAGGTTAAAAAGATAGCTGCACTGAAGGGGATAACAGGTTCGCAGCTCAATGGGAAAATACTCTTTGGCTCAAGAACAACTCTGGCAGAGAATTGTACACAGTTTTGGTCTCCTTATCTAAAGGAGGATGTGCTTGTCATAGAGGGAGTGGAACCCAGACTCACCAAGCTAATCCCTGGGATGGCGTGACTGTCTTCTGAAGAGATAGTCAGGAAACTGGGCCTGTGCTCTCTCTTGCGTTTCGAAGAACGAGGGTAATCTCATTGAAACTTACAAAATTCTCTCAGAATCATAGAATCCCGAAAGTGCAGAAAGAGGCCATTCCGCCCATCGAGTCTGCACCGACTCTCCGACAGAGCATCCCACGCAGGCCCTATCCATGTAACCCCATATATCTACCCTGCTAAAGCCCCCTAACCTGCACACCCTTGGACACTATGGGGCAACTTACCACGGCCAATCTACACGTCATTGGACTATGAGACGAAACTGGAGCACCCAGAAGGAAACCCACGCGGACATCTGGGAGAATATGCAAACTCCGCACAGTTAACCAAGGCTGGAATCAAACCTGGGTTTTTGGCACTTTGCGGCAGCAGTACTAACCACAGTGGCACCGTGCTGCCCAGGGCCAGCCAGGGTAGACATTGATAGAATGGTTTCCGAGCTAGGAAGGGATGGGGGCATCCAAAACTAGGGAACACATAGTAACAAAGATTAAGGGGCAGGTCACGTAAGATTGGGATGGGGAGGAATTTCTTTTGTCAGAGGGTGCTGCATCTTTGGAAACCTCTACCAATTGGGGGGCGGGGGCGCCCGTGGGGGCGGGGCGGGGGTGCCCGTGGGGGCGGGGGCGCCCGTGGGGGCGGGGCGGGGGCGCCCGTGGGGGCGGGGCGGGGGTGCCCGTGGGGGCGGGGGGGGTACATGGGGGGAGAACACCCGATGGGGCAGGGGCGCCCAAGGGGAGGCGGGGGCGTCCAAGGGGAGGCGGGGGAGAGAGCACCCAAAGGGGGAGGGAGGGGAGAGAGAGCACCCGAGTGGGGGGCGGGGGGGAGGGAGCACTCGGTGGGGGGGGTGGGGGGGGGGGGGGGGGGGGGGGCACCTGAGCCAAGGGGGTAAGGGGAGAGCATCTTGGGGGGTGGGGTGGGGGGGGTGGCAGAGCACCTGAAGGGGGAGGGGAGAACACCCAAGGCGGGGGGGATGAGAGCACCCAAGGGGGGGGGGGGGGTTGAGAGCACCCGAGGGGTGTGGGGATGAGAGCACCCGAGGGGGGTGGGGATGAGAGCACCCGAGGGGGGTGGGGATGAGAGCACCCGAGGGGGGTGGGGATGAGAGCACCCGAGGGGGGTGGGGATGAGAGCACCCGAGGGGGGTGGGGATGAGAGCACCCGAGGGGGGTGGGGATGAGAGCACCCGAGGGGGGTGGGGATGAGAGCACCCGAGGGGGGGAGGGGGGGGGGGGGGGTTGAGAGCACCCGAGGGGGTGGGGAGGGGAGTGCCTGAGGGGAGACAACCACCTGAGGGAAAATGACAAAATCCCACCTTTCCGTTTTGTTCTGCTGAATGCATCCTTCGATGATTTCTTTGATTTCTGGATCGCTCACTTTGTTGAAGCTTGCTGGTTTAATGCCCTAGGATAGGACCACAGAAGGCCAGGGTTACAGAAGGCACCTCAGCATTTCGCAAACATCATCCGGCAAGGATTACACACCCCCTCCACACACACCCCATGCTCTAATCCTCGGCACCCAGCATCACCAGATAGAGAATAAACAAAGTTCCAACAGAGGCCATTTGGCCCATTGTATCTGTGCTGTCTCTCTCTGAAGTAGTAGTTCATCTGATGCCATTCCCCGACCTTCACCCCGTAACCCTGCACCATTCATCCCTTTTAGATAAGAATCCAATTCACTCTGGAAACCGTGGACTGATCCTTCCTCCCCCACTCTCTTTGGCAGCACATTGCAGCTCCTAACCACTCGCTGTGAGAAAATGTTTCTCCCTGTGTCGCCACTGCTTCTTTGGTCAATCGCCTTCAATGTGTCTCTCTCTGGTTCCCAATCTTTCTGCCAATGGGAACAGTTCCTCTCCCTCTGTCCCAGACCCTCCTCGTGATTTCAGACACCACGGTCAAATCCCCTCTCAGCCTTCTCCTCTCCTGGGAGAACAGTGCCAACATGACTTTGAGACGGCACCAAAGAAAGTCCCATTTCCTGTGAACTATGGGACCCACCTAGTGCCATTCACAAAACCAAACAGAAACAAAAGTGGCGCAAACAGTCCAGCATTTTGGACCAACAGTGAGGAATAAAGCTTTGATGTCCCATTCCTGGTCTGCGCTGGTGAAGCCGTGGGCAGTGCTGAAGCCACAACTGGCCTTTTCTTTATTCATTTGTGGGACATGGGCGTTGCTGACTGGCCAGCATTTATTGCCCATCCCTAGTTGCCCTTGTTAGGAGGGCAGTTGAGAGTCAACCACATTTCTGAGAGTCTGGAGTCACATGTAGGCCAGACCAGGTAAGGACGGCAGATTTCCTTCCCTAAAGGACATTAGTGAACCAGATGGGTTTTTCCGACAATCGACAATGGTTTCATGGTCATCAGTAGATTCTTAATTCCAGATTATTTTTATTGAATTCAAATTCCACCATCTGTCGTGGCGGGATTCGAACTCCAGAAGGTCAGCCAAGTTTCTGGATTAACAGTCTGGTGATGATACCGCGGGGCCATCATCTCAGCATCTCTGAGTTTGGAAAGATGGAGGGAGTAATCAAGTAAGGGGTCCCGGTGCCCGAGTCCTGGCCAGTGAGATTGGAGAGGGCCCCACATGCTTAGCGGGCAAGGACTGGAGTCAGCTTTACAGTGATGCCCAACACACAGCAATAAGGGGGTACAGGAGGGCACCAGTGAACCTGCATCCAATGACACAACTTAGAATCATCGAATCATACAATGCAGAAGAGGCCCTTCGGCCCATCGAGTCTGCACTGACACATTAGGAACACCTGAACTCCCACCTAACCCCATCTGCCAGCACTTGGCCCATTGCCCTGAATGTTATGATGTGCCAAGTGCTCATCCAGGTACTTTTTAAAGGATGTGAGGCAACCCGCCTCTACCATCCTCCCAGGCAGCGCATTCCAGACCCTCACCACCTTCTGGGTAAAAAGCGTTTCCTCACATCCCCCCTAAACCTCCTGCCCCTCACCTTGAACCTATGTCCCCTTGTGACTGACCCTTCAACTAAGGGGAACAGATGCTCCTTATCCACCCTGTCCATGACCCTCATAATCTTGTACACCTCGATCAGGTCGCCCCTCAATCTTCTCTGCTCCAACGAGAACAACCCAAGCCTATCCAACCTCTCTTCATAACTTAAATGTGCCTTGCGTGGCTGAGAGGGAAAGGAAGGGGGAGGGCACACTGGCAGATTGGAGTGGACCGTGGTGAAAGAAAGTAACCACACTCGAATCTGAGAGTTTCCAGCAAGTAAAGATTTTATTGAAGAAGGTGCCAGAGAAATTAGATCTATCCTGGTTGCTTTCGCAGGGATCTCTCAGCAATGCAAAGTCTGAGTCACAATTTATAGCGCTTGACCAAAGAACAAAGAAAATTACAGCACAGGAACAGGCCCTTCGGCCCTCCAAGCCTGCACCGACCATGCTGCTTGAGTTCACCCTTCCAGGGACCATACCCCTCTATTCCCATCCTATTCCCATCCTATTCATGTATTTGTCAAGACGCCCCTTAAAAGTCACAATTTTCAATTCCGACCTTGGGTCACTGTCTGTTCCCCCGCACAGGCAGTGACCCAAGCCAGGAATCGAACCCGGGTCCCTGGCGCTGTGTCGCAGCAGAGCTAACCACTGTGCCACAGCACCGTCCCATTTCACACTTACGCTGGTTACTTTGCGATATATCTGGGCAGCATTCTGACACTCTGAGTAAGGGTATTCTGAGGTAGCCATCTCCAACATGCACATGCCAAAGGCATAAACATCAACTGATTCGTCGTAATGCTCTTCATACATTTCTGGAGCCATGAACTCTGGAGTGCCTGCGGGAAGATGAACCAAAGACAGTCAAGATTAACACTTGTACGAACAAATGTTTTTTTTTAAATGCCCCCTCCCCCTTCTCCCCTCCTGTGGTGTCCCTGCAGCATGCACCTTTCCCTCGTTGAGCGGGGGAGTGAATGAAGAGCAAGGCCCCCACCAAAGTCACTCCCGCCAACTGGAGGTCAGGAGGTGAGTTACTCACTGCAGGATTCCCAGCCTCTGACCTGCTCTTGTAGCCAGAGTATTTATATGGCTGGTCCAGTTCAGTTTCTGGTCAATGGCAACCCCCAGGATGTTGACAGTGGGGGATTCAATGATGGGAATGCCATGGAATGTCATGGGGAGATGGTTAGATTCTCTCTAACTGGCTGGGTCCAGTTCAGTTTCTGCTCAATGGTAAATGTTGATAATGGGGGATTCAACGATGGTAAAGCCACCGAATGTCACAAAATCGCAGAATCTCACAGCGCAGAAGAGGCCCTTCAGCCCATCGAGTCTGCACTGACACATTAGAAACACCTGAACTCCCACCTAACCCCATCTGCCAGCTCTTGGCCCAGAGCCCTGAATGTTATGATGTGCCAAGTGTTCATCCAGGTACTTTTTAAAGGATGTGAGGCCTCCCGCCTCCTCCACCCTCCCAGGCAGCGCATTCCAGACCCTCACCACCCTCTGGGTAAAAAAGCTTTTCCTCACATCCCCCCTAAACCTCCTGCCCCTCACCTTGAACCGATGTCCCCCTCGTGACTGACCCTTCAACTAAGGGGAACAGCTGTTCTTTATCCACTCTGTCGATGCCCCTCATAATCTTGTACACCTCGATCAGGTCACCCCTCAGTCTTCTCTGCTCCAGAGAAAACAAACCAAGTCTATCCAACCTCTCTTCATAACTGAAATGCTCCATCCCAGGCAGCATCCTGGTCAATCTCCTCTGCACCCCCTCCAGTGCAATCACATCCTTCCTATAATGTGGTGACCAGAACTGCACACAGTGCTCCAGCTGTGACCTCACCAAAGTTCTATCCATCTCCAACATGACTTCCCTACTTTTGTAATCTATGCCTCAATTGAAAAAGACAAGTATCCCATTTGCCCTTTTCACCACCCTACTGACATGCTCTTCCATCTTCAGAGATCTGTGGACAAAGACGCCAAGGTCCCTTTGCTCCACAGAACTTCCTAGTGTCCTACCATTCATTGAGTTCTTCCTTGTCAAATTATTCCTTCCAAAGTGTATCACCTCACACTTTCCAGGGTTAAATTCCATCTGACACTTATCTGCCCATTTGACCATTCCGTCTGTATCTTTTTGTAGCCCAAGACACTCACTGTTAACCACCCGGCCAATCTTTGTCATCCACAAACTTGCTAATCCTACCCCCCCACATAGTCATCAATGTCATTTCTCTAAATGATGAACAATAGGGGATCCAGCACAGATCCCTATGGTATACCACTGGACGCTTCCAGTCACTAAAGCAGCCTTCTGTCATCACCGTCTGTCGCCTACAACTCAACCAATTTTGAATCCACTTTATCAAATTACCCTGCATCCCATGTGAATTTACCTTCCTTACAAGTCTCCCATGTGGGACCTTGTCAAGGGCTTTGCCGAAATCCATATACATTATATCGGCCGCACTAACCTTGTCTACACACTTGGTCACCTCTTCAAAAAATTCAATCAAATTTGTTCGGCATGACCTCCCTCTGACGAAGCCATGCTGACGATCCCTGATCAAGCGTTGCCTCTCCAAGTGGAGATAGATGCTCTCCTTTAGAAGTTTCTCCAATAGTTTCCTACCACTGACGTGAGACTCACTGGTCTGTAGTTCCTTGGTTTGTCTGTACATCCCTCTTTAAATAGCAGAACCGCATTAGCTGTTCTCCAGTCGTCTGGCACCTCCCCCGTGGCCAGAGAGGAATTGGAAATTTGGGTCAGAGCCCCTGCAATCTCCTCTCTTGCCTCCCGCAGCAGCCTAGGGCACAATTCATCCAGACCTGGAGATCTATCCACTTTTAAGGCTGCCAACACACTAATACCTTGTCCTCCCCTCTGTCAATTTGTTCCAGAACCTCACAGTCTCTCTCCCTGAATTCTATCACTGTCCCCATTCACTTGAATGAAGGCGGATGTGAAGTATTCGTTCAACATTCTACCAATGTCCTCTGGCTCCACCCACAGATATCCCCCTTGGTCCCTATGCTTGTCAAGGGGCAATGGTTCGATCCTCTCTTGTTGAAGAGGGCCATTGTCTGGTACTTTTGTGGTGCGAATGTTACTTGACACTTGTCAATCCAAATCACAGGGAGCTGTGGACTGCCGCAAAGGTCCACAGCAGATGCCATCTCCCTGGCCCTGAACTCAACCCTGGAACACCTAAATAACAAAGACACCTATGTCAGACTCCTTTTCATTGACTACAGCTCAGCCTTCAACACCATTATTCCCACGAAACCCATCTCCAAACTCCCTGGCCTGGGCCTCGGCTCCTCCCTCTGCGACTGGATCCTGAACTTCCTAACCCACCGACCACAATCAATAAGGACAGGAAACAACACCTCCTCCACGATCATTCTCAACACCGGTGCCCCACAAGGCTGTGTCCTCATCCCCCTACTATACTCCTTATACACCTATGACTGCGTGGTCAAATTCTCCTCCAGCGCCATTTTCAAGTTTGCTGGCGACACCACCATACTGGGTCAGATCTCAAACAATGTCGAGACAGAGTACAGGATTGGAGGATAGCTAATGTGGTCCCGTTATTTAAGAAGGGTACATAAGAACATAAGAACATGAGAAATAGGAGCAGGAGTAGGCCATCTAGCCCCTCGAGCCTGCCCCGCCATTCAATAAGATCATGGCTGATCTGACGTGGATCAGTACCACTTACCCGTCTGATCCCCATAACCCTTAATTCCCTTACCGATCAGGAATCCATCCATCCGCGCTTTAAACATATTCAGCGAGGTAGCCTCCACCACCTCAGTGGGCAGAGAATTCCAGAGATTCACCACCCTCTGGGAGAAGAAGTTCCTCCTCAACTCTGTCTTAAACCGACCCCCCTTTATTTTGAGGCTGTGTCCTCTAGTTTTATCTTCCTTACTAAGTGGAAAGAATCTCTCCGCCTCCACCCTATCCAGCCCCCGCATTATCTTATAAGTCTCCATAAGATCCCCCCTCATCCTTCTAAACTCCAACGAGTACAAACCCAATCTCCTCAGCCTCTCCTCATAATCCAAACCCCTCATCTCCGGTATCAACCTGGTGAACCTTCTCTGCACTCCCTCCAATGCCAATATATCCTTCCTCATATAAGGGGACCAATACTGCACACAGTATTCCAGCTGCGGCCTCACCAATGCCCTGTACAGGTGCATCAAGACATCCCTGCTTTTATATTCTATCCCCTTCGCAATATAGGCCAACATCCCATTTGCCTTCTTGATCACCTGTTGTACCTGCAGACTGGGCTTTTGCGTCTCATGCACAAGGACCCCCAGGTCCCTTTGCACGGTAGCATGATTTAATTTGTTTCCATTGAGATAATAATCCCATTTGTTATTATTTCCTCCAAAGTGTATAACCTCGCATTTCTCAACGTTATACTCCATTTGCCACATCCTCGCCCACTCACTCAGCCTGTCCAAATCTCTCTGCAGATCTTCTCCGTCCTCCACACGATTCACTTTTCCACTTATCTTTGTGTCGTCTGCAAACTTCATTACCCTACACTCTGTCCCCTCCTCCAGATCATCTATATAAATGGTAAACAGTTGCGGCCCGAGTACCGATCCCTGCGGCACGCCACTAGTTACCTTCCTCCAACCGGAAAAACACCCATTTATTCCGACTCTTTGCTTCCTGTCGGATAGCCAGTCCCCAATCCACTTTAACACACTACCCCCAACTCCGTGTGCCCTAATCTTCTTCAGCAGCCTTTTATGGGGCACCTTATCAAACGCCTTTTGGAAATCCAAAAACACCGCATCCACCGGTTCTCCTCCATCAACCGCCCTAGTCACATCTTCATAAAAATCCAACATGTTCGTCAAGCACGACTTTCCCCTCATGAATCCATGCTGCGTCTGATTGATCGAACCATTTCTATCCAGATGCCCTGCTATCTCCTCTTTAATAATGGATTCCAGCATTTTCCCTACTACAGACGTTAAGCTGACCGGCCTATAGTTACCCGCCTTTTGTCTCCTTCCTTTTTTAAACAGCGGCGTAACATTAGTCGTTTTCCAATCAACCGGCACTACCCCAGAATGCAACGAGTTTTGATAAATAATCACTAACGCATCCACTATTACCTCTGACATTTCTTTCAATACCCTGGGATGCATTCCATCCGGACCCGGGGACTTGTCCACCTTCAGTCCCATTAGTCTACCCAGCACTGCCTCTCTGGTAACATTAATTGTATTAAGTATTTCTCCTGCTGCCAACCCTCTATCGTTAATATTTGGCAAACTATTTGTGTCCTCCACCGTGAAGACCGACACAAAAAACTTATTTAAAGACTCAGCCATATACTCATTTCCCACTATTAACTCCCCCCTCTCGTCCTCCAAGGGTCCAACATTCACTCTAGCCACTCTATTCCTTTTTATATATTTATAAAAACTTTTACTATCATTTTTTATATTAATTGCTAGCCTAGCTTCATAGTCTATCCTTCCTTTCTTTATCGCTTTCTTATTTCTGTAGGTAGGAAGGATAACATTTTTGAGGAGGTAACTAAGTGTGTTGATGAAGGTAGGGCAGTTGATGTCATATACATGGATTTTAGTAAGGCGTTTGATAAGGTCCCCCATGGTCGGCTTATGATGAAAGTGAGGAGGTGTGGGATAGAGGGAAAGTTGGCCGATTGGATAGGTAACTGGCTATCTGATCGAAGACAGAGGGTGGTGGTGGATGGAAAATTTTCGGACTGGAGGCAGGTTGCCAGCGGAGAGCCACAGGGATCAGTGCTTGGTCCTCTGCTCTTTGTGATTTTTATTAATGACTTAGAGGAGGGGGCTGAAGGGTGGATCAGTAAATTTGCTGATGACACCAAGATTGGTGGAGTAGTGGATGAGGTGGAGGGCTGTTGTAGGCTGCAAAGGGACATAGATAGGATGCAAAGCTGGGCTGAAAAATGGCAAATGGAGTTTAACCCTGATAAATGTGAGGTGATTCATTTTGGTAGGACTAATTTAAATGTGGATTACAGGGTCAAAGGTAGGGTTCTGAAGACTGTGGAGGAACAGATAGATCTTGGGGTCCATATCCACAGATCTCTAAAGGTTGCTACTCAAGTGGATAGAGCTGTGAAGAAGGCCTATAGTGTGTTAGCTTTCATTAACAGGGGGTTGGAGTTTAAGAGCCGTGAGGTTATGCTGCAACTGCACAGGACCTTGGTGAGACCACATTTGGAATATTGTGTGCAGTTCTGGTCACCTCACTATAAGAAGGATGTGGAAGCGCTGGAAAGAGTGCAGAGGAGATTTACCAGGATGCTGCCTGGTTTGGAGGGTCGGTCTTATGAGGAAAGGTTGAGGGAGCTAGGGCTGTTCTCTCTGGAGCGGAGGAGGCTGAGGGGAGACTTAATAGAGGTTTATAAAATGATGAAGGGGATAGATAGAGTGAACGTTCAAAGACTATTTCCTCGGGTGGATGGAGCTATTACAAGGGGGCATAACTATAGGGTTCGTGGTGGGAGATGCAGGGAGGATATCAGAGGTAGGTTCTTTACGCAGAGAGTGGTTGGGGTGTGGAATGGACTGCCTGCAGTGATAGTGGAGTCGGACACTTTAGGAACATTTAAGCGGTTATTGGATAGGCACATGGAGCACACCAGGATGATAGGGAGTGGGATAGGTTGATCTTGGTTTCAGATAAAGCTCGGCACAACATCGTGGGCCGAAGGGCCTGTTCTGTGCTGTACTGTTCTATGTTCTATGACCCGGGAAATTATAGGCCAGTGAGCTTGACGTCCGTGGTCGGGAAGTTGTTGGAGAGGATTCTTAGAGATAGGATGTATGCGCATTTAGAAAGGAATAAACTCATTAACGATAGTCAGCATGGTTTTGTGAGAGGGAGGTCATGCCTCACAAACCTGGTGGAGTTTTTTGAAGTAGTGACTAGAATGGTTGACGAGGGAAGGGCCGTGGATGTCGTCTATATGGACTTTAGTAAAGCATTTGACAAAGTCCCTCATGGTAGGCTGGTGCAAAAGGTTGGATCTCATGGGATAAGGGGGGAGGTGGCTAGATGGGTGGAGAACTGGCTTGGTCACAGAAGACAGAGGGTGGTAGTGGAAGGGTCTTTTTCCGGCTGGATGCCTGTGACAAGTGGTGTTACGCAGGGCTCTGTATTGGGACCTCTGCTGTTTGTGATTTATATAAACGACCTGAAAGGTGGTGTAACTGGGGTGATCAGTAAGTTTGCGGATGACACGAAAATGGCTGGACTTGCAGATAGTGAGGAACATTGTCAGAGGCTACAGAAGGATATAGATAGACTGGAAATTTGGGCAAAGAAATGGCAGATGGAGTTCAATCCAGATAAATGCGAAGTGATGCATTTTGATAGAACTAACGTAGGGGGGAGCTATACGATAAATGGCAGAACCATAAAGGGTGTAGATACGCAGAGGGACCTGGGTGTGCAAGTCCACAGATCCTTGAAGGTGATGTCTCAGGTGGAGAAGGTAGAGAAGGCATATGGCATACTTGCCTTTATAGGACGGGGCATAGAGTATAAAAGTTGGGGTCTGATGTTGCAGTTGTATAGAACGTTGGTTCGGCCGCATTTGGAATACTGCGCCCAGTTCTGGTCGCCACACTACCAGAAGGACGTGGAGGCTTCAGAGAGAGGGCAGAGGAGGTTTACCAGGATGTTGCCTGGTATGGAAGGGCTTAGTTATGAGGAGAGATTGGGTAAACTGGGGTTGTTCTCACTGGAAAGACGGAGGATGAGGGGTGACCTAATAGAGGTGTATAAAATTATGAAAGGCATAGATAGGGTGAACGGTGGGAAGCTTTTTCCCAGGTCGGTGGTGACGTTCACGAGGGGACATAGGTTCAAGGTGAGGAGGAGGAGGGGGGGGGGGGGGGGTGTTTAACACGGATATCAGAAGGACGTATTTTACACAGAGGGTGGTGGGGGCCTGGAATGCGCTGCCGGGCAAGGTGGTGGAGGCGGACACACTGGCAACGTTTAAGACTTATCTAGATAGCCACATGAACGGAGTGGGAATGGAGGGATACAAAAGAATGGTCTAGTTTGGACCAGGGAGCGGCGCGGGCTTGGAGGGCCAAAGGGCCTGTTCCTGTGCTGTATTGTTCTTTTGTTTGTTTTTTGTTGAATGAGACAGAGAATCTGGTGAAGTGGTGCAGCAACAATAATCTCTTCCTCATGTCAACAACTTCAGGAAGCGTAGTGGAGATCAATGGGGATGAAGTAGAAAGGGTCAGGAGCTTCAGGTTTTTAGGTGTCCAGATCACCAACAACCTGTCCTAGTCCCCCCATGCCGACACTATAGTTAAGAAAGCCCACCGACGCCTCTACTTTGTCAGAAGACTAAGGAAATTTGGCATGCCAGCTTCGACTCTCATCAACTTTTACAGATGTACCATAGAAAGCATTCTTTCTGGTTGTGTCACAGCTTGGTATAGCGGCATGGTGGCACAGTGGTTAGCACTGCTGCCTCTCAGCGCCAGGGACCCGGATTCAATTCCTGGCTTGGGTCTCTGTCTGTGTGGAGTTTTCACATTCTTCCCATGTCTGCGTGGGTTTCCTCCGGGTCTTTAAACTTTTAAAAAACTTTTACAACTTTTTCCTGCTCTGCCCAAGACCGCAAGAAACTACAAAAGGTCGTGAATGTAGCCCAATCCATCACGCAAACTAGCCTCCCTTCCATTGACTCTGTCTACACTTCCCGCTGCCTCGGCAAAGCAGCCAGCATAATTAAGGACCCCACACACCCTGCTCATTCTCTCTTCCATCTTCTTCCGTTGAGAAAAGGATACAAAAGTCTGAGGCCATGTACTAACCGACTCAAGAACAGCTTCTTCCCTGTTGCCATCAGACTTTTGAATGGACCTACCTCGTACTAAATTGATCTTTCTCTACACCCTAGCTATGACTGTAACACTACATTCTGCACGCTCTCCTTTCCTTCTCCATAAACGGTATACTTTGTCTGTATAGCGCGCAAGAAACAATTCTTTTCACTGTATACTAATATATTTAACAATAATAAATCAAATCAAACTCAAACCAACATGTCAGGCACAACCAGGGGTTTTTGGGGCCACAGATCAGCCTTGGTTTGAACACGCCCATAAAGAAGTGTCTCTGCCATCCCGGCACTGCCAGCTTGGAATGAGAGTTCCCGACACGCAGGCTACCAAGTAAGCCAAGCTGATGGACTATGACGATGCTGCCGTGTTGATGGACATCATTCTCACCTGCTCCTGGGTTAAGGCCACACTCAAGCACATAATCCAGGCCAACACTCGGGCACAGTAGTGAGGGAGTACCACACTGTTGGAAGTGCCGTTTTGCAGTTAAACTGAGGCCCCCCTGGGTAGCACTATTTCAAAGAGTGGCGGAGCTCTCCTCGCTAATATTCATCCCTCAACCAACACCATGGTTGTGGGAGCTTACTGCGAGCAAATTGGTTGCCACACCTGCGACATCAATCTCTGGACTACAACAAGTACTTAATTGACTGCATAGCATCCTGGGACATCCTGAGGTCATGAGAAACGCATGATCATTCATTTGTAACAACTGAGAACAGGAGGGGAGAGAGAAAATATATAATTACCTATAACACTTTTAGCGAAGGATGTGCGCATTAGGGTAGCAAGGCCCAGATCCCCAATTTTGACAGATCCAGTGGGCCCGGTGATGAAGATGTTGTCACACTTCAAGTCTCGGTGAACAATCGGCGGTGTACGAGTGTGGAGAAAATGCAAGCCCTTCAGGATCTGCCTGCACCAGCTCCGCAAAACCTTCGGCTTCATCACTTTGAACCGCTTCAGGTATCTGGAGAGGAGAACACAGTTCACACCAATGAGCATGCATACAGCTGCCGCTGAAGCCCGCCCAGCTGCAGACATGCCTTGTCCACCATGGAAAGATTACAATCAAATCAAACATCAATCCAGGCCAAGATCACAGGATAAAAACAGATGAGGACTGGCCATTCGGCCCATCATACTTGTGCCAGTTCTTTCAAGGAGCTATCCAATTGGTTGCACAGCCCAGCTCTTTTCCTATCATATTAAGGGCGGCTTGGCGGCACAGTGGTTAGCACTGCTGCCTCACAGCGCCTGTGACCCGGGTTCAATTCCCGGCTTGGGTCACTGTCTGTGTGGAGTCTGCACGTTCTCCCCGTGTCTGCGTGGGTTTCCTCCGGGTGCTCCGGTTTCCTCCCAGAGTCCGAAAGACGCGCTGATTAGGGTGCATTGGCCATGCTAAATTCTCCCTCAGTGTACCCGAACAGGCGCCGGAGTGCGGCGACTGGGGGATTTTCACAGTAACTTCATTGCAATGTTAATGGAAGCCTACTTGTGACACAAATAAAATATCCTTAAACTTCGAAATTTGTTTTACCCTTCAAGTATTTATCTAATACCGGGGAAGATGGTGGCGTAGTAGCAATGTCACTGAGCTAGTAATCCAGAGGCCCAGGCTAATGCTCTGGGGACACAGATTCAAATCCCAGCTGGTTGAACTTAAATTCAATTAATAAATTTGGAATTGAAAAGCTGGTCTCAGTAATGGTCTTATAAACCCATCTGAGGGAGTACAGAGAAGGTTCACCAGGTTGATACCAGAGATGAGGGGGTTAGCTTATGATGAGAGATTGAGTAGATTGGGCCTGTACTCGTTGGAGTTTAGAAGGCTGAGGGGAGATCTTATAGAGACATATAAGATAATGAATGGGCTCGACAGGTTAGAAGCAGCGAGGTTATTTCCACTTACAATGGAAACAAGAACTAGAGGACACAGCCTCAAAATAAGGGGAGTCAGTTTGGGACAGAGTTGAGGAGGAACTTCTTCTCTCAGAGGGTAGTGAATCTCTGGAATTCTCTGCCCATTGAAGCAGTGGAGGCTACCTCGTTAAATATGTTTAAGTCACAGATAGATAGATTTCTGATCAATAAGGGAATTAAGGGTTATGGGGAGCGGGCGGGTAAGTGGAACTAAACCACTATCAGATCAGCCATGATCTTATTGAATGGCGGGGCAGGCTCGAGGGGCTGGATGGCCAACTCCTGCTCCTATTTCTTATGTTCTTATGTCTCACTAATGTCCTTCAGGGAAGGAAATCTGCCATCCTTACCCGGTCTGGCCTACATGTGATTCCAGAGCCACAGCAATGTGGTTGACTCTCAACTGCCCTCTGAAATGGCCGCAGCAAGACACCCAGTTCCCAAGGAGTAATTAGGGATCGGTATCAAATGCTAGCCTTGCCAATGATGCCCGTGACAGAATAGAATTTTAAAAAATTCTTCTTTTGCAAGTTCCTATTGAATCTGCTTGTGCCGTTCTTACAGGCAGCGTGTTCCAGATCATAACTCGCTGCACAAAAAAAAAACATTCTCACCTCTCCATCTCCGGTTCTTTTAGCAATTACCTTAAATTTGCATCCCCCCCACCTCCTGACCCGCCCGTCACTGGAAAGAGCTTCTCTTGGACTGCGATTATTCCCCAGTGAGCGGAGGTGGCCACAAAGACATTTAACAAACACTCAAAATTTTGAGGGGGCCTCGAGACGAACAAATGAGGAAAAACTGTTTCCAGTGGCAGGAGGCTTGGTAACCAGAGCGGACGTCGATTCAAGAGAATCGGAACAAGACCATTTCACGAATGCAGGCAGGAGGCGGCCATTTGGCCCACCGAGACTGCACTGACAACAATCCCAACCAGGCCCTATCCCCATACCTTCACGTATTTACCCTGCTAATCCCCCTGACACTAAGGGGCAATTTATCATGGCCAATCCACCTATCCTGCACGTCTTTCGGACTGTGGAGGAAACCGGCGCACCCGGAGGAAACCCACGCAGACATGGGGAGAATGTGCAAACTCCACACAGACAGTCACCCAAAGCCGGAATCAAACCTGGGTCCCTGGCGCCGTGAGGCAGCAGTGCTAACACAACAAGAATCCCTCGGCCAGACGAGCTGGGACAGGGGCGAAGGCAGATAACATTACGGAGGCAGAAACTGAGTGGTTTTAGTGACAGAACAAACATGCTGTCAGCAGCGCAGATCAGTGTCAAGTCTGACACCCTGGTCATGAACAGGCTGGCTAAGTCACAGGAAGTTAGCAGGTGGCTAGGGAATGGAGTTTGAAGTGGCAACCAAAAACAGCGGCAGCAACCTTCCAAATATTTAACTGGGGTGGGGGGAATTTATGAAGTGGTGACGCACCCCTCTCCCTCACAACCCGCCCCAGCAGAGAGAAGGACGCAAGCTGCTGAGCAACTCTAAGTCTTTCCTTTGCACCCTTCTGATGACTGAAAGGCTGGTTGCAGCATCAGAGGACCAGGGAGTTGTCTGCCACACCCTCAAGACTGGTTTTGTTCCTGGAATATTCCACCTTGCGGCAAACTATCCCACCTCGGGAGCTGGGGCAGACAAAGGAGAAAGCAAACACATGATAGGTAGGGACAGGTGGCCAAGACAACCGGCATTCAAGACAGGGACCAGGAGAATTTTCTTTTCTCTGAGAGTTGCACAACTTTGGAACTCTCCACAGAAGGTGATGGGTTTGGGGGGGGGGGGGCCGAGAGGGGGGCGCGGGCGCGGGCGCCGAGCGGGGCGCGGCGCGCCGAGAGGGGGGGCGCGGGCGCCGAGAGGGGGGCGCGGGCGCCGAGAGGGGGGGGCGCGGGCGCCGAGAGGGGGGCGCGGGCGCCGAGAGGGGGGGCGCGGGCGCCGAGAGGGGGGCGCGGGCGCCGAGAGGGGGGCGCGGGCGCCGAGAGGGGGGGCGCGGGCGCCGAGAGGGGGGCGCGGGCGCCGAGAGAGGGGGCGCGGGCGCCGAGAGGGGGGGCGCGGGCGCCGAGAGGGGGGGCGCGGGCGCCGAGAGGGGGGGCGCGGGCGCCGAGAGGGGGGGGGCGCGGGCGCCGAGAGGGGGGGCGCGGGCACAGGCGCCGAGAGGGGGGCGCGGGCACAGGCGCCGAGAGGGGGGGCCGCGGGCACAGGCGCCGAGAGGGGGGGCGCGGGCACAGGCGCCGAGAGGGGGGCGCGGGCACAGGCGCCGAGAGGGGGCGCGGGCACAGGCGCCGAGAGGGGGCGCGCGGGCACAGGCGCCGAGAGGGGGCGCGCGGGCACAGGCGCCGAGAGGGGGCGCGCTGGCACAGGCGCCGAGAGGGGGCGCGCGGGCACAGGCGCCGAGAGGGGGCGGCGGGCACAGGCGCCGAGAGGGGGCGCGCGGGCACAGGCGCCGAGAGGGGGCGCGCGGGCACAGGCGCCGAGAGGGGGCGCGCGGGCACAGGCGCCGAGAGGGGGCGCGCGGGCACAGGCGCCGAGAGGGGGCGCGCGGGCACAGGCGCCGAGAGGGGGCGCGCGGGCACAGGCGCCGAGAGGGGGCGCGCGGGCACAGGCGCCGAGAGGGGGCGCGCGGGCACAGGCGCCGAGAGGGGGCGCGCGGGCACAGGCGCCGAGAGGGGGCGCGCGGGCACAGGCGCCGAGAGGGGGCGCGCGGGCACAGGCGCCGAGAGGGGGCGCGCGGGCACAGGCGCCGAGAGGGGGCGCGCGGGCACAGGCGCCGAGAGGGGGCGCGCGGGCACAGGCGCCGAGAGGGGGCGCGCGGGCACAGGCGCCGAGAGGGGGCGCGCGGGGCACAGGCGCCCGAGAGGGGGCGCGCGGGCACAGGCGCCGAGAGGGGCGCGCGGGGCACAGGCGCCGAGAGGGGGCGCGCGGGCACAGGCGCCGAGAGGGGGCGCGCGGGCACAGGCGCCGAGAGGGGGCGCGCGGGCACAGGCGCCGAGAGGGGGCGCGCGGGCACAGGCGCCGAGAGGGGGCGCGCGGGCACAGGCGCCGAGAGGGGGCGCGCGGGCAACAGGCGCCCGAGAGGGGGCGCGGGGCACAGGCGCCGAGAGGGGGCGCGCGGGCACAGGCGCCGAGAGGGGGCTCGGGCAGGCGTCGAGAGGGGGCGCGCGGGCACAGGCGCCGAGAGGGGGCGCGCGGGCACAGGCAGCCGAGAGGGGGGCGCGCGGGCACAGGCGCCGAGAGGGGGCGCGCGGGCACAGGCGCCGAGAGGGGGCGCGCGGGCACAGGCGCCGAGAGGGGCGCGCGGGCACAGGCGCCGAGAGGGGGCGCGCGGGCACAGGCGCCGAGAGGGGGGCGCGCGGGCACAGGCGCCGAGAGGGGGCGGCGCGGGCACAGGCGCCGAGAGGGGGCGCGCGGGCACAGGCGCCGAGAGGGGCGCGCGGGCCAGGCGCCGAGAGGGGCACCCCAAGAGGGGGCGCGCGGGCACAGGCGCCGAGAGGGGCGCGCGGGCACAGGCGCCGAGAGAGGGGCACGCACAGGCGCGGAGAGAGTGGCGGGTGCGGGCACAGGCGGGGAGAGAGGCACACGCTCGCACAGGCGTGGACAGTGTTGCGGGCTCGCACAGGTGCGCACAGCCACAGACAGAGGCGCGGACGTGCACCCGCGGACAGAGGCGCGGGCGCGCACACGCCGACAGAGACGCGCGCGCACACACACCGACAGGAGGCGCGCAGGCATACACGCGGCCAATTGACCTAACCTACACATCTTTGGATACTAAGGGGCATGGCCAATCCACCCAACCTGGACTGTGGGAGGAAACCGGTGCACCCAGAGGAAACCCATGCAGACACAGGGGGAATGTGCAAACTCCACACAGTCACTCGAGGCCGGAATCGAACCCGGGACCCTGTCACCCCGCCCCAAAGGTTTTCATGGCTGAGGTGATTTTGAAGGAAGAGCCAGGCCAGAGGCAAGGCCTCCGAGGTTTTCACTCACGTCTTGAGGGTTCCCGATGTCATCAGCTCGTGACCAGCACAATGCACTTCTTCCCCTTTCAACGTCGACTCCCAGGAGTCGTAAAACCGCACGATATTGGGATGCTGCAAACCCTTCAGCATTTCCGCCTCCTCTTTGAACCTCTGCTGCTCAGCTTTGGTGAGTTTCCTGTCCTACAGAGCAAAGGGGAGAAGAGATTGTTTTATTTTTAGTGAGAGATGGACAAGAGGGTTTGGGTAAGGAGATGGAAGGTGGAGAGCGGGTTAAATGCCAGAAACATATTCTGCTGCAATAAGGGACAATGCAGCACAGATTCCCTAGGGCTCCAGCGGGGAGAGATGCATGCACTGAACAATGTGGTAGTCACACGGAGGGGGAAGGTCAGCTTAAGCTCAGTTGACTGGACGGCTGGTTCATGATGCAGAGCAATGCCAACAGTGGGGGCTCAATTCCCGTACTGGCTCAGGTTATTCACAAAGGCCCCACCTCCTCACCCTTGCCTGAGGTGTGGTGGTTCTCAGGTTAAATCACCACGAGTCAGCCTATAGTCATCTGGGACTACAACGCCTTTGCCTTTTAATTACACCCAGTAGAAGCCGCGAGCTCTGGTCTGTGCTGGTCGATTAAGATATTGATCAGTAAGCAACATGACAGGTCGACAGGGCGGTGAAGAAGGCGTTTAGCACACTGGCCTTTATCAATCAGGGCACTGAGTATGGGAGTTGGGACATTATGTTACAGTTGCATAAGTCCGTGGTGAGGCCACACTTGGAGTATTGTGTACAGTTTTGGTCACCCTATCGGAAAGACACTGATAAACTGGAAAGAGTGCAGAGCAGATTTCCGAGGATGTTGCCAGGACTACTGGGGCCTGAGTTAGAGGGAGCTGTTGGCCAGGCTGGGACTTTATTCCTTGGAGCGTAGGAGAATGAGGGGCGAGGTGTATAAAATCATGAGGGACAGAGATAGGATGAACGCACATAATCTTTTTCCCAGGGAAGGGGAATTCAAAACTAGGGGGAGGGTAGGGTAGCAAGGCCCAGATCCCCAAAGATTTCAGAGAGACTGGAGGGGCAACTTCTTCACGCAGAGGGTGGTGTGAATGTGGAATGAGCTGCCAGAGACAGTGGTTGAGGCGAGTTCAATAGCAACATTTAGAAAGCATTTGGATAAGTACATGGATGGGAAAGGATTAGAGGGAGATGGACCAAATGTGGGGAATTGGGACTAGCTGGGAGGGCACCATGGACCGGTTGGGCTGAAGGGCCTGTTTCTATGCTGTATTGCTCTATGACTCGAATGATTGGGCTGATTTGGTTGAACAGGTTTAAGGGGCTGAATCTTCTCCTGTGTTCAAGCCAAGGCAGCCACTGAATCCATCCTGAGTAGGTGTGGGATTTTTACAAGGCAGAGGTTATAGAAGTTAATTTGTGCTTTTGTGCCTTTGCTCTGCTGCCCCTCCAACAGGCTTGAAAAAGCCTCTAAAATACTGTGGTGGTGGCCTTGGCTCAATGTGTAGAATTCTAACTCCAGTGGGAAGGCCGTGGGTTCAAGTCCCACTGCCCAAAATTGAGTGCCCAATCAAGGCCAACTCCTTTGGTGCAGCGCCGAAGGAGTGCTGCACTGTTGGGGTTGCCACCTTTCATATCAGGCATTAAACCAAGGCCCTGTCTGCTCTCCCCTGGCATTGCATCAAAGAACTTTCGAAAGTTCCCCAGACTCTGGAAAGGTCCCATCAGATTGGAAAAGACCAACGGTCTATTCAAGAACTGAGGGAGACAGAAGGCAGAAAACTACAGACCAGTTCGTCTGACATCTGTCACTGGGAAAATACGAGGACCTGCTCAGGAAGTTGCAGCGAGGCACTTGGAAAATAAAATCAGACAGAGTCAACATGATTTTGTGAAGGGGAAATCATTAGCCAATTGCCCAATTCATCAAAGTTTTTTGAGGAAGAAACAAGCAATGTGAATAAAGGGGAATGTGTAGATGTGGTGGACTTGGATTGCCAAAAGGCATTTGATAAGGTGCCACATCAAAGGTTACCTAGCAAAATAAGAGCTTATGATGTAGGGGGTGATATATCAGCATGGAGAGGATTGGTACACTAACAGGACATTTTGGGGTGGCAATCTGTAAGTAATGGAGTGTCACAGCGATCACTGCTGTGGCTTCAGCTATGGCGACACAAAGGTGGGTAAGAGAGTAAGTTGCGAGGAGGACAAAAGGAGTCTGCAAAGGGATATAGGCAGGTTAAGTGACTGGGCACAAATTTGACAAATGGAGTACAATGTGGGAAGCTGTGAACTTGTTCACTGAGGCAGGTAACATAGAGAAGTAGCAGATTATTTAACTGGCGAGAGATTTCAGAACCCTTGAGGTACAGAAGGATCAGGATAACCTGGTGTACGAATCACAAAAAATTAATTTGCAAGACACAACAAGTAAGCAAATGGAACGTCGGCATTTATTAAAAAGGGAGTTGAGTGTAAAGGGAGGGAAGT
Organism: Mustelus asterias; assembly: GCF_964213995.1. Classification (NCBI taxonomy): domain Eukaryota; kingdom Metazoa; phylum Chordata; class Chondrichthyes; order Carcharhiniformes; family Triakidae; genus Mustelus; species Mustelus asterias. Next base: position 63,787 of record NW_027590591.1, read on the forward strand.
TTTGCTGCATTAGTAAAGGGCTTTGGCAACTGTGTACCTGTGAGACACACACGCGCAGACACACCCGGGCCGAGGCGCACAGACACACAAAATTTTGTTTAGGGTTGGCGAGTTAGCTGAAAAGAGAGTCAGAAAATGCACATACAGAAACAGAAATGAACTAACATAGGAAACTCAGCATGGCTGGTTTCACTAAGCCTGCCACAGACGAGTACTATCTCCCATTTCAAGTTTGCTGATAGGTTCTGGACATTTATTAAATGAGTGAATAAGGCAACAGTAGCTAAAGTTTTATTTGGAACATGAACACTGACAGAGGTTGGGCTGATATATTTCTGATATATAAAACGCTGGAAAATATTCACCATTCTAAGAACAGAATCATTTTTAACTTTGCGTTGGTATGAATAAATGGCAAATATCCGGGTTGGTATTGCTCTGACACTAGGGGGCAATGCCACACACAGACACCGGTACCAGAGCTGTATGCAGGATTGGAAGGAGACACAGGCACACATACAGTTTCCTCCCTCCCGCCGCCACCCCCCCCCCCCCACCACCCGCCCCCAGCCTCTTCTCTCTCCCTCCCCCCTCCTCATCCACACAACTCTTTTCATTTTCCTCTTAAAGGCAATATGCCTTGCCTTTACACCCCAGCAGGCGCTGCCTGCGTACTCTTGTCAGCAGGCTCTTTGACCTGAGAAGGCATCGCAGCAGAATGTGGATCTGGCATCCATGAAACGCTGGCTCTCCAGCAGAGGGTGGCTGGAAAAAGTGATGAAGTTGTGGAACCATGGCTGGATTTGCTCCCGACCAATGCTTGACACATCGGGAGATATTAAGGCAGGTGAGCCAAGGCATGATCAACACATCTTAAAGGAGGAAAGATGGATGAGAGATATTTAGGCAGGGAATTCCAGAGCTCTGTGCCCCAGGCAGCCCAGGACCCAACCACACATTTTAAAAAAATAACCATTGGCAGAATGCGGGGGTCGCTGGCTACGCCCAGCAGTTTTCATCCATCTCCAATCGTTCCTCCAGAAGGTGGTGGTGATGTGCCGCTTGAGACCACTACGGGCCCAGTGGCATAGGCTGTTACGGAGGGAGATCCAGAATTTTGACCCATGAAGGGATTGTGGTGCGATTAAAACTGGCGATGTGCAAGAGGCCAGAATTGGAAAAGCGCAGAGATCGCGAGGCTGGTAAGGCTGAAGGAGGTGAGAGAAGCGGGATGGTTTGGGGTTGGGAGGAGTTTTAAGTTTTTAAGTTCATTCATCATGTTGTCTACATGGACTTTAGTAAGGCCTTTGACAAGGTCCCTCATGGCAGACTGGTACAGAAGGTGAAGTCACACGGGATCAGAGGTGAGCTAGCAAGGTGGATACAAACCTGGCTCGGCCATAGAAGACAGAGGGTAGCAGTGGAAGGGTGTGTTTCTGAATGTAGGGCTGTGACAAGTGGTGTTCCTCAAGGATCAGTGATGGGACCTTTCCTGTTTGTAATATATATATAAATGATTTGGAGGAAAATGTAAGTGGATTGATTAGTAAGTTTGCGGACGACTCAAAGGTTGGTGGATTTGCGGATAGCGATGAGGACCATCAGAGGATACAGCAGGATATAGATCAGTTGGAGACTTGGGCGGAGAGGTGGCAGATGGAGTTCAATCTGGACAAATGTGACGTAATGCATTTTGGAAGGTCTAATACAGACAGGAAATATATAGTAAATGGCAGAACCCTTCAGAGTATTGATAGGCAAAGGGATCTGGGTGTACAGGTACACAGGTCGCTGAAAGTGTTAATGCAGGTGGAGAAGGTAGTCAAGAAGGCATACGGCATGCTTCCCCTCATTGGCCGGGGCATTGAGTTTAAAAATTGGCAAGTCATGTTACAGCTTTAAAGAACCTTAGTTAGGCCACACTTGGAATATAGTGTTCAATTCTGGTCACCACACTACCAGAAGGATGTGGAGGCTTTGGAGAGGGTACAGAAAAGATTTACCAGGATGTTGCCTGGTATGGAGGGCATTAGCTATGAGGAGAGGTTGGAGAAACTTGGTTTGTTCTCACTGGAGCAACGGAGGTTGAGGGGAGACCTGATAGAAGTCTACAAGATTATGAGAGGCATGGACAGAGTGGATAGTCAGAAACTTTTTCCCAGGTGGAAGAGTCAATTACTAGGGGGCACAGGTTTAAGGTGAGAGGAGCAAGGGTTAAAGGAGATGTACGAGGCAGACTTTTTACACAGAGTGGTAGGTGCCTGGAACTCATTGCCAGTGGGGGTAGTGGAAGCGGATACAGTAGTGATTTTTAAGGGGCGTCTTGACAAGTACATGAATAGGATGGGAATAGAGGGATATGGTCCCCAGAAGGGTAGGGGGTTTTAGTTCAGTCGGGCAGCATGGTCGGTGCAGGCTTGGAGGGCCGAAGGGCCTGTTCCTGAGCTGTAATTTTCTTTGTTCTTTGTATCAATGTCACAAGGAGGCTTACATTAACACTGCAATGAAGTTACTATGAAAATCCCCAAGTCGCCACACTCCAGCACCTGTTTGGGTACACTGAGGGAGAATTTAGCATGGCCAATGCATCTAACCAGCACGTCTTTCTGACTGTGGAAGGAAACCGGAGCACCCGGAGGAAACCCACGCAGACACAGGGAGAATGTGCAGACTCCGCACAGACAGTGACCCAAGCCGGAAATCGAACCCGGGTTCCTGGTGTTGTGAGACAGCAGTGCTAACCACTGTGGGGAAGGAGGTAGTGACGAGGGTGGGGTTTGGTAACCAAGATGAGGATTTTAAAATTGACGCGTTCCCGGAAGATGTCCCATCGTGGGCTAGCGAGCACAGGTAAGTATGCACACACATTACTCTGATCCTGCACACACAGGTGCCAATTCTGTAGAGAGACAGCAGAATCGCATCAACAACTGGGGCGCAGCATTACTTCTGCACTGCTGCCTCACTTATATGTGAAGAATGGTTTGTGTTCTTGATCACTGAATACAACACCAATCAACTCTAATCACAGCCAAACATCCAAGATAAACATATTATTAACTGTGGTGATAAAAAAGGCAATAAAATTTAACCATGAATAAGCTGAAGCAATACAACTATTCACCTGGAAATACAGATTCCTCATCAGTGTTTGGACAGGTCTGTCGCTGTATAACACTTGGGTACAGTATTGGTGGGGATGGGACTGTCACTGTATAACATTGGGGTACAGTACTGGTGGGGACGGGTCTGTCACTGTATAACACTGGGGTACAGTATGGTGGGGATGGGTCTGTCACTGTATAACACTGGGGTACAGCACTGGTGGGGATGGGTCTGTCACTATGTAACACTGGGGCACAGTACTGGTGGGGATGGATCTGTGGCTGTATAACACTGGGGTACAGCACTGGTGGGGACAGGTCTGTCACTGTATAACACTGGGGTACATTACTGGTGGGGAAGGGTCTGTCACTGTATAACACTGGGGTACAGTACTGGTGGGGATGGGTCTGTCACTGTAACACTGGGGTACAGTACTGGTGGGGATGCGTCTGTCACTGTATAACACTGGGGTACAGCACTGGTGGGGGCAGGTCTGTCACTGTATAACACAGGGGTACAGTACTGGTGGGGATGGGTCTGTCACTGTATAACACTGGGGTACAGTACTGGTGGGGATGGGTCTGTCACTGTATAACACTGGGGTACAGTACTGGTGGGGATGGGTCTGTCACTGTATAACACTGGGGTACAGTACTGGTGGGGATGGGTCTGTCACTGTATAACACTGGGGTACAGTACTGGTGGGGATGGGTCTGTCACTAACACTGGGGTACAGTACTGGTGGGGATGCGTCTGTCACTGTATAACACTGGGGTACAGCACTGGTGGGGGCAGGTCTGTCACTGTATAACACAGGGGTACAGTACTGGTGGGGATGGGTCTGTCACTGTATAACACTGGGGTACAGTACTGGTGGGGATGGGTCTGTCACTGTGTAACACTGGGGTACAGTACTGGTGGGGACGGGTCTGTCACTGTATAACACTGGGGTACAGTACTGGTGGGGATGGGTCTGTCACTGTATAACACTGGGGTACAGTACTGGTGGGGATGGGTCTGTCACTGTGTAACACTGGGGTACAGTACTGGTGGGGATGGGTCTGTCACTGTGTAACACTGGGGTACAGTACTGGTGGGGACTGTTTGATTATAGAACGTCTCAATTTATTACAACCTCTAATTTGAACATCACATTGAAGAGATCTGTCCAAGTGAAACTCTGAAAAAAATCATTCAACGACCTCCTCCCAAACCAAATTGCAAATTAAAGCGTAAAACAGTTTAACCTTTACCAGTACAGTGGTTTAGATGAGGGTGGAAACAGACCATTGAGAAATAGATAAATAACAGATGAATGATCATTTCCTATTCAATTCAGGGAATAGAAAATATCAGACTGAAAAACGTAAAACAATGAGAAAACCATTCTTGTGGCTTCTCAAGTCAATTAGCTATTCGGAAACTGCATGGATTACATTCTTCAAAGATGAGGGTGGAACATGACTCAGTGATTACTCACGCTAAAACCTGCAGGACAGGTACAGCACGGGGTTAGATACAGAGTAAAGCTCCCTCTGCACTGTCCCCCATCAAACACTCCCAGGACAGGTACAGCACGGGGTTAGATACAGAGTAAAGCTCCCTCTACACTGTCCCCATCAAACACTCGCAGGACAGGTACAGCACGGGGTTAGATACAGAGTAAAGCTCCCTCTACACTGTCCCCATCAAACACTCCCAGGACAGGTACAGCACGGGGTTAGATACAGAGAAAAGCTCCCTCTACACTGTCCCCATCAAACACTCCCAGGACAGGTACAGCACGGGGTTAGATACAGAACAAAGCTCCCTCTACACAGTCCCCATCAAACTATCCCAGGACAGGTACAGCAAGGGGTTAGATACAGAGCAAAGCTCCCTCTACACTGTCCCCATCAAACACTCCCAGGACAGGTACAGCACGGGGTTAGATACAGAGCAAAGCTCCCTCGACACTGTCCCCATCAAACACTCCCAGGACAGGTACAGCACGGGGTTAGATACAGAGCAAAGCTCCCTCTACACTGTCCCCCAGCAAACACTCCCAGGATAGGTACAGCACGGGGTTTGATACAGAGTAAAGCTTCCACAGACCCAAAACACTCCATTCATTTCAGGGACAGCAAAGATCAGAAGCTGAGTAAAAGTTGTTCCATTTAATCTAACAATTCTCACCTTCAATCACAGAAAGCAGTTGTGACAAAAGTCTACATGACATTCCCATTTCTAATGCTGACCATCAAAGAACAACAAAGAACAAAGAACAGTACAGCACAGGAAACAGGCCCTTCGGCCCTCCAAGCCTGTGCCGCTCCTTGGTCCAACTGGACCAATCGTTTGTATCCCTCCATTCCCAGGCTGCTCATGTGACTATCCAGGTAAGTCTTAAACGATCCCTTGGCTTCCTAAAGATAAGAATGAGCATTAACACACAAGGACACAAGAAATAGCAGGACAGGTCCCGAGGCCCTTCAAGCCTGCCCTGCCATTCAATACGATCATGACTGATCTATGCCGGCTTCAACCCCCTTTCCGTGCTATTTCCCGATCAAACAAACATTTATCCACCTGCACATTAAATGCTTGGATCCTACCCCCACTACCCTTTGGGGTAAAGAACAAAGAACAAAGAACAGTACAGCACAGGAAACAGGCCCTTCGGCCCTCCAAGCCTGTGCCGCTCCTTGGTCCAACTAGACCAATCGTTTGTATCCCTCCATTCCCAGGCTGCTCATGTGACTATCCAGGTAAGTCTTAAACGATGTCAGCGTGCCTGCCTCCACCACCCTACTTGGCAGCGCATTCCAGGCCCCCACCACCCTCTGTGTAAAAAACATCCCTCTGATATCTGAGTTATACCTCGCCCCTCTCAGCTTGAGCCCGTGACCCCTCGTGATCGTCACCTCCGACCTGGGAAAAAGCTTCCCACTGTTCACCCTATCTATACCCTTCATAATCTTGTACACCTCTATTAGATCTCCCCTCATTCTCCGTCTTTCCAAGGAGAACAACCCCAGTCTACCCAATCTCTCCTCCTAGCTAAGACCCTCCATACCAGGCAACATCCTGGTAAACCTTCTCTGCACTCTCTCTAACGCCTCCACGTCCTTCTGGTAGTGCGGCGACCAGAACTGGACGCAGTACTCCAAATGTGGCCTAACCAGCGTTCTATACAGCTGCATCATCAGACTCCAGCTTTTATACTCTATACCCCGTCCTATAAAGGCAAGCATACCATATGCCTTCTTCACCACCTTCTCCACCTGTGTTGCCACCTTCAAGGATTTGTGGACTTGCATACCTAGGTCCCTCTGTGTTTCTATACTCCTGATGACTCTGCCATTTATTGTATAACTCCTCCCTACATTATTTCTTCCAAAATGCATCACTTCGCATTTATCCGGATTAAACACCATCTGCCACCTCTCCGCCCAATTTTCCAGCCTATCTATATCCTGCTGTATTGCCCGACAATGCTCTTCGCTATCCGCAATTCCAGCCATCTTCGTGTCATCCGCAAACTTGCTGATTACACCAGTTACACCTTCTTCCAAATCATTTATATATATCACAAATAGCAGAGGTCCCAGTACAGAGCCCTGCGGAACACCACTGGTCACAGACCTCCAGCCGGAAAAAGACCCTTCGACCACTACCCTCTGTCTCCTATGGCCAAGCCAGTTCTCCACCCATCTAGCCACTTCCCCTTGTATCCCATGAGCCTTAACCTTCTTAACCAACCTGCCATGTGGGACTTTGTCAAATGCCTTACTGAAATCCATATAGACGACATCCACGGCCCTTCCTTCATCAACCGTTTTTGTCACTTCCTCAAAAAACTCCACCAAATTTGTAAGGCACGACCTCCCTCTTACAAAACCATGCTGTCTGTCACTAATGAGATTGTTCCGTTCTAAATGCACATACATCCTGTCTCTAAGAATCCTCTCCAACAACTTCCCTACCACGGACGTCAAGCTCACCGGCCTATAATTTCCTAAAGATTCATCACCCTCCACAGGAAGGAAATTCCTACCCACCTCAGTTTTAAATGGCCCGCCCTTTATCTTGTGTAGCACTGGGGTACAGTACTGGTGGGGACGGGTCTGTCACTGTATAACACTGGGGTACAGTACTGGTGGGGACGGGTCTGTCCCTGTATAACACTGGGGTACAGTACTGGTGGGGACGGGTCTGTCACTGTATAACACTGGGGAACAGTACTGGTGGGGACGGGGCTGTCGCTGTATAACACTGGGGTACAGTACTGGTGGGGACGGGGCTGTCGCTGTATAACACTGGGGTACAGTACTGGTGGGGACGGGTCTGTCACTGTATAACACTGGGGTACAGTACTGGTGGGGACGGGTCTGTCACTGTATAACACTGGGGTACAGTACTGGTGGGGACGGGTCTGTCACTGTATAACACTGGGGTACAGTACTGGTGGGGACGGGTCTGTCACTGTATAACACTGGGGAACAGTACTGGTGGGGACGGGTCTGTCGCTGTATGACACTGGGGTACAGTACTGCTGGGGACGGGTCTATCACTGTATAACACTGGGGCATAGTACTGGTGGGGACAGGTCTGTGACTGTATAACGCTGGGGTATAGTACTGGTGGGGACAGGTCTGTGACTGTATAACACTGGGGTATAGTACTGGTGGGGTTGGGTCTGTCGCTGTGTAACACTGGGGTACAGTACTGGTGGGCACGGGTCTGTCACTGTACAACACTGGGGTATAGTACTGGTGGAGACGGGTCTCTCGCTGTATAACACTGGGGTACAGTCCTGGTTGGGACAGGTCTGTCCCCTTGTTCGAGACTCTCCCACTCATGAAAACATCTCACCATCTACTCTGTCAAGCCCCTTCAGGATGTTAGATGTTTGAATAAGGTCACCTCTCACTCTTCTGAACCCTGAGGAATTCAGACCCAGACTATTTAATCTCTCTTGATTGGAAAACCTTCTCATTCCAGGGATTGGCCTGGTGAATCTCCTTTGGATTGCCTCCAATGTTACTGAATGCTTTTGAAGGTAAAGGTGACCAAAACTGTACAGTGTTCCAAGTGAGGCCTCACCAACATCCTGTACAATTGCAACAAAACCTCCCTATTTTTAAACTCCAACCCCTGAGCAATGAAGGTCAAAATGCTGTTCGGCTTATTAACTACCTGTTGGGCCTGCTTGCTAGTTTTTGTGATTCATGCACTTAGAACATAGAACATAGAAAAAATACAGCACAAACAGGCCCTTCGGCCCACAAGTTGCGCTGGTCATGTCCCGACCTACCTAGGCTTATATATAGGCTTACCTATAACCCTCAATCCTATTAAGTCCCATGTACTCATCCAGAAGTCTCTTAAAAGACCCTATCGAGTTTGCCTCCTCCACCACTGATGGCAGCCGATTCCACTCACCCACCACCCTCTGAGTGAAAAACTTACCCCTGACATCTCCTCTGTACCTACTCCCAGCACCTTAAACCCGTGTCCTCTCGTAGCAGCCATTTCAGCCCTGGGAAAAAGCCTCTGAGAATCCACCCGATCTATACCTCTCAACATCTTGTACACCTCTATCAGGTCACCTCTCATCCTTCATCTCTCCAAGGAGAAAAGACTGAGCTCCCTCAGCCTATCCTCATAAGGCATGCCACCCAATCCAGGCAACATCCTTGTAAATCTCCTCTGCACCCTTTCAATCATTTCCACATCCCTCCTGTAATGAGGCGACCAGAACTGAGCACAGTACTCCAAGTGGGGTCTGACGAGGGTCTTATATAGCTGCATCATTATCCCCGGACTCCTAAACTCAATCCCTCGATTGATGAAGGCCAGCACACCATACGCCTTCTTAACCACCTCCTCTACCTGCGAGGCCGATTTAAGAGTCCTATGGACCCGGACCCCAAGGTCCTTCTGATCCTCTACACTGCTAAGAGTCTTACCCTTGATATTAAACTCCTTCATCCCATTTGACCTGCCAAAATGGACCACTACACATTTATCCGGGTTGAAGTCCATTTGCCACTTCTCCGCCCAGTCTTGCATCCTATCTATGTCACGCTGCAGCTTCTGACATCCCTCCAAACTATCCACAACACCACCAACCTTCGTGTCGTCGGCAAACTTACCAACCCATCCCTCCACTTACTCATCCAGGTCATTTATGAAAATGACAAACAGCAAGGGTCCCAGAACAGATCCCTGGGGCACTCCACTGGTGACCGACCTCCATTCAGAAAAAGACCCATCTACAACCACTCTCTGCCTTCTGCAGGCAAGCCAGTTCTGGATCCACAAGACAACAGCCCCTTGGATCCCTTGCCCTCTCACTTTCTCGAGAAGCCTTGCATGGGGGACCTTATCGAACGCCTTGCTGAAGTCCATGTAAACCACATCTACCGCTTTTCCTTCGTCAATGTGTTTAGTCACATTTTCAAAGAACTCCACCAGGCTCATAAGGCACGATTTGCCTTTGACAAAGCCGTGCTGACTACTTTTGAGCATACTAAACTTTTCTGAATGTTCATAAATCCTGTCCCTCAGGATCTTCTCCATCAACTTCTCCACCACCGAGGTTAGACTCACCGGTCGGTAATTTCCTGGGCTATCCCTATTCCTTTTCTTGAATATAGGAACCACATCCGCAATCCTCCAATCCTCCGGAACCTCTCCCGTCTCCATCGACGACGCAAAGATCATCGCCAGAGGCTCTGCAATCTCTTCCTTCGCCTCCCACAGTAACCTGGGGTACATCCCATCCGGTCCCGGCGACTTATCTATCTTGGTGCTATTCAAAATTTCCAACACATCCTCTTTCTTAATGTTGACAAACTCAATCTTCTCAGTCCGCCGTAATCCTGTAGTACAACCACCCAGGTCTTTTTCCACCTTTAATACCGAGGCAAAATATTCATTAAGCACCTCTGCTATTTCTTCCGGTTCCATACAGACTTTCTCACCTTCACATTTTATAGGTCCTATTCCTTCATATCTCATCCTTTTACTCTTCACATATTTATAGAACGCCTTAGGGTTCTCCTTAATCTTACCTGCCAAGGCCTTCTCGTGACCCCTTCTGGCTCTCCTAATTTCCTTCTTAAGTCCCTTCCTACAAGCCGTATACTCATCTCGATCCCTATCATCGCCTCGCTCTCTGAACCTATTGTTTCTGAACCTTTTGCTCTTGACTAGGTTCAGCACAGCTTTCGTGCACCACGGTTCCCGTAACCTACCAACACCTCCCTGTCTCATCGGAACGTTGTCATGTCGAGCTCCAGACAAACAATCCTTGAAAATCTGCCACCTTACTTCAGTACTTTCCCTCGAGAATGCCTCCTTCCAATTTATGCCTCTAATCTCCTGCCTGATGGCTTCATATTTCCCCTTACTCCAGATAAACATTTTCCAACTTGCCTGATCCTATCTCTTTCTAATGCTAGCGTAAAGGAGATAGAGTTATGATCACTATCCCCAAGATGCTCCCCCACTGAGAGATCTGACACCTGTCCAGGCTCATTAGCCAGTACCAGATCGAGTACAGCCTCTCCTCTTGTAGGTTTATCCACATGCTGTGTCAGGAAACCCTCTTGAACACACCTCACAAACTCCTCCCCATCCAAACCCCTTACCCTAGGGATATTCCAATCGATGTTTGAACACCTGGATCCCTCTGTACTTCACTCACCTGCAGTCTCTTTCCATTTAGATAATAATCTGCCTTTTAATTCCTCCTACCAAAGTGCACGACATCACACTTGCCCATATTAAACTCCATTTGCCAGGTTTTCGCCCAGTCACCCAATCTATCTATAAAGGTAAAGTCACCATTGACTCACATGACCATAGGCTGTTCTCCCCTTTGAGGGAGAGAGCTGACTGGTGGTGGTTTAACCAAGGCAAGAGGCAAGGTTTAGAAGGCGGGCCTTCATGAATAATCTTAGCCGGTACGGGAATTGAACCCACACTGTTGGTGTCGCTCTGCATCACTAACCAGCCATCCAGCCAAATGAGCTAGGCGACCCTCAATCTATCTATACCTCATTGCAGAATTACAATATCCTCATCACAACATGCCCTTCCACCCATCTTGTAAAGTTGTAGCTTTGTGCAGCTGTAGTTCAGTGAACATCCTTCAGGAAGGGAAACCTGCAACCTCTTCTCCCAGTCTCAGCGAAACAGATGTTTCCTCAAGTCAGTGGTTTTCAGAGCTCTCCTGCCCACTGGTGTCCTTAATCTAATCGTGACCATGAAACCATTTCGACTGTTGTAAAAACTGATCTGGTCTTTAGAGAAGGAAATCTGGCCTCCATGTGTCTCCAGGTTCACAGCCATCTGGTTGATTGTTAAATGCCCTCTGAAATGGCCTGACAAAAAACATAGAACATAGAACATTACAGCACAGAACAGGCCCTTCGGCCCACGATGTTGTGCCGACCTTCATCTGAAACCAAGATCAAGCTATCCCACTCCCTACCATCCTGGTGTGCTCCATGTGCCTATCCAATAACCGCTTAAATGTTCCTAAAGTGTCTGACTCCACTATCACTGCAGGCAGTCCATTCCACACCCCAACCACTCTCTGCGTGAAGAACCTACCTCTGATATCCTTCCTATATCTCCCACCATGAACCCTATAGTTATGCCCCCTTGTAATAGCTCCATCCACCCAAGGAAATAGTCTTTGAACGTTCACTCGATCTATCCCCTTCATCATTTTATAAACCTCTATTAAGTCTCCCCTCAATCTCCTCCGCTCCAGAGAGAACAGCCCCAGCTCCCTCAACCTTTCCTCATAAGACCGACACTCCAAACCAGGCAGCATCCTGGTAAATCTCCTCTGCACTCTTTCCAGCGCTTCCACATCCTTCTTATAGTGAGGTGACCAGAACTGCACACAATATTCCAAATGCGGTCTCACCAAGGTCCTGTACAGTTGCAGCATAACCCCACGGCTCTTAAACTCCAACCCCCTGTTAATAAAAGCTAACACACTATATGCCTTCTTCACAGCTCTATCCACTTGAGTGGCAACCTTTAGAGATCTGTAGATATGGACCCCAAGATCTCTCTGTTCCTCCACAGTCTTCAGAACCCTACCTTTGACCCTGTAATCCACATTTAAATTAGTCCTACCAAAATGAATCACCTCACATTTATCAGGGTTAAACTCCATTTGCCATTTTTCAGCCCAGCTTTGCATCCTATCTATGTCTCTTTGCAGCCTACAACAGCCCTCCACCTCATCCACTACTCCACCAATCTTGGTGTCATCAGCAAATTTACTGATCCACCCTTCAGCCCCCTCCTCTAAGTCATTAATAAAAATCACAAAGAGCAGAGGACCAAGCACCGATCCCTGCGGCACTCCGCTAGCAACCTGCCTCCAGTCCGAAAATTTTCCATCCACCACCACCCTCTGTCTTCGATCAGACAGCCAGTTACCTATCCAATCGGCCAACTTTCCCTCTATCCCACACCTCCTTACTTTCATCATAAGCCGACCATGGGGGACCTTATCAAACGCCTTACTAAAATCCATGTATATGACATCAACCGCCCTACCTTCATCAACACACCTAGTTACCTCCTCAAAAAATTCTATCAAATTTGTGAGGCACGATTTGCCCTTCACAAATCCGTGCTGACTATCCCGGATTAATCCGCATCTTTCTAAATGGTCGTAAATCCCATCCCTAAGGACCCTTTCCATCAATTTACCAACCACCGAAGTCAGACTAACCGGTCTATAATTACCAGGGTCATTTCTATTCCCTTTCTTAAACAGAGGAACAACATTCGCCACTCTCCAGTCCTCTGGCACCATCCCCGTGGACAGCGAGGACCCAAAGATCAAAGCCAAAGGCTCTGCAATCTCATCCCTCGCCTCCCAAAGAATCCTAGGATACATTTCATCAGGCCCAGGGGACTTATCGACCTTCAGTTTATTCAAAACTGCCAATACATCCTCCCTCCGAACATCTATTTCCTCCAGCCTATTAGCCTGTAACACCTTCTCTTCCTGAAAAACATGGCCCCTCTCCTTGGTGAACACTGAAGAAAAGTATTCATTCATCACCTCGCCTATCTCTACTGATTCCATACACAAGTTCCCACCACTGTCCTTGACCGGCCCTAACCTCACCCTGGTCATTCTTTTATTCCTCACATAAGAGTAAAAAGCCTTGGGGTTTTCCTTGATCCGACCCGCCAAGGACTTCTCATGTCCCCTCCTAGCTCTCCTCAGCCCCTTTTTCAGCTCATTCCTTGCTAACTTGTAACCCTCAATCGAGCCATCTGAACCTTGTTTCCTCATCCCTACATAAGCTTCCCTCTTCCTTTTCACAAGACATTCCACCTCTTTTGTAAACCACGGTTCCCTCACTCGGCCATTTCCTCCCTGCCTGACAGGGACATACCTATCAAGGACACCCAGTATTTGTTCCTTGAAAAAGTTCCACTTTTCATCAGTGCCTTTCCCGGACAGTTTCTGTTCCCATCTTATGCCCCCTAATTCTTGCCTAATCGCATCATAATTACCTCTCCCCCAATTGTAAGCCTTGCCCTGCCATCCGGCCCTATCCCTCTCCATTGCAATAACAAAAGACACCGAATTGTGGTCACTATCTCCAAAGTTCTCTCCCACAACCAAATCTAACACTTGGCCCGGTTCATTTCCCAGTACCAAATCCAATGTGGCCTCACCCCTTGTCGGCCTATCCACATATTGTGTCAGGAAACCCTCCCGCACACACTGCACAAAAACTGCCCCATCCAAACTATTCGACCTACAAAGGTTCCAATCAATATTTGGAAAGTTAAAGTCCCCCATGACAACTACCCTGTGACCCCCACACATATCCATAATCTGCTTAGCAATTTCTTCCTCCACATCTCTATTACTATTTGGGGGCCTATAGTAAACTCCTAGCAACGTGACCGCTCCTTTCCTGTTTCTAACTGCAGCCCATATTACCTCAGTGTGCATATCCCCCTCAAAGTGCTTTTCCGCAGCCGTTAAACTATCCTTGATTAACAATGCTACTCCTCCACCTCTTTTACCAGCTTCCCTACACTTACTGAAACATCTATACCCCGGAACGTCCAACAACCATTCCTGTCCTTGTTCTACCCACGTCTCCGTAATGGCCACAACATCGTAGTCCCAAGTAGCAATCCACGCCCCAAGTTCATCCACCTTGTTCCGGATGCTCCTTGCATTGAAGTAGACACACTTCAACCCACCTTCCTGTCTACCGGTACCCACAAGTCACTTAGTTCAAGGACAATCAGGGATGGGTAATAAATGCTGCTCCAGCCACAAATCAATTCAAGAAAAATGCAAAATGCTAGAAATCTGAATTGGAGCAACTTTAAACTGACCACTCATACCAAAGCTTCAGGCTCACCCACAGCAACCCAGGTCTAACCTTAGGAGTTAGAGAAGTTAATACGGAGGTTGGGGGGGTGGGGGAATGGCGGAACCTGGCCTGATCAGCCAAGCTCACTGTTTGTCCTGTTTGTGGTTGTGCCAAAGCTCGGTTGGAATTCAAACCTCTTTCGAAAGAGAAAAACAGTGGATCGAGAAGCTGGCGGCTTTGCCTCATCGCGACAGACAGGGGAGTTCTATCCAAGAAGGTCATGGGCAAAATAGGGCTGGGCAAGGAACAGAGGGGTACGGGCCAAGGGCAAGCAGAAGGGATTAGTTTAATTTGGCGTCATGTTCGGCGCAACATCATGGTTAATGTTTCTGGTCCCGTGACCTTTGGTCAGAACTGGGAGAGATTTGTTGAGCAAGTACAATGACTGGGCAAGGGGAAATCAATCTTCTGACAGCAGCAGATTGGTACGTGACCTCAGACTTTTGTATCTATTTCCCCACGGAAGAAAGTAAGATAAAAGTCGCATCAATAAGATAAGGCCCCATTTTTCTAAACACATAAAACATGGAACAATAAAGCACAGGCCCTTTCGCCCACGATGATGCCAAATTAAATTAACCCCTTCTGCCTACCCTTGGTCCATATCCCTCTATTCCTTGCATATTCATGAGCTCATCAAAAAGCCCTTTAATGGCCCCTATTGTATCTGCCTGCACCACCACCCTTGGCAGTGCGTTCCAGACACCCACCACTGTGTAAAAAAAAACCCTGCCCCTCACATCTCCCTATCTACGCCTCTCATCATTTTATATTCTTCTATCAGGTCTCCCCTCAGCCGCTCCAGAGAAAACAACCCTAGTTTGTCCAGCCTCCAATCCAGGCAGCATTCTGGTAAACCTCTTCTTCACCCTCTCCAAAGCCTCCACATCCTTCCTGTAATGTGGCGACCAGAATTGAAAGCAGTACTCTTAAGTGCGGCCGAACCAAAGTTTTATAAAGCTGCAACATGACATCCTGACTCTTGTACTCAATACCCCCCCCGACCAATAAAGGTAAGCATGCCATATGCCTTTTTTACCACCCTATCTACTTGTGTGGCCACTTGCAGGGAGCTATAGGCTTGGGGGCTCCAACTCCAGGGAATTTAAGTCTATTCTACTCAACGTCTCCTCACAGGAAAGTCCCCATATCACAGGAACCTTGAAAGCATACAAGCCCATTCCATGCAATCTGTGCTCACAATTAAACCCTAGAGGCCTAGTATCAGACTGGTGAATGCATGCTGCACCCCACTCCATGGTTAATGCATCTTTCCCAAAGTGCAATGCCCAGGGCTGAATGCAACACTAAGTCTGCTCTGAGCTCTACATATCACAATGTCGACTTGTGGGCAGCTTTCACCTCTCAATATAATTTCCTGCTTTGAGCACGCCAATATCTACAGTTGACACGACTGTCTCCCACACAGACATGCCACTGTAGTAGAGGCCGACTACCAAACTTGTCGACAGTTCTAACCGAGCAGCATACCACCAACGCATCACCCCCCCCCCGCCCCCCCCTCCCCCACCCCGCCCCCCCTCCCCCCCACCCCCACCCTCCCACCCACCCCACCCACCGCCACCGCCCCCCCCCCCCACCCCCCGCCCCCCCACCCCCCCCCCACACCGCCGCCCACCCCCACCCCTCCCCCAACCCCCCCCCCCCTCCTACACCGCCGCCCACCCCCCACCACCCCCCCCCCCACCCCACCCCCCCAGCATCTTCGCTGGAGAGAAACCGGAGATAACGTTTTGAGTCCAATATAAGTATTCAGAACTGAAGAGTGGTAGAACTGAAGAGTGGTAGAAATGTGATAGGTGTTTGCCTTTGTAAAAAGGGGCGTGGACCAGGTGGAATGAAAGATCAGTGATAGGTTAGAGGGCAGGGGAGATGAAACGACAAAAGAGTGCCCTGGAACGAAAGGCAAAGAGTGGGGCGGTAGTAAAAGAACAAAGCACTGTGTGGGCTAAGTGTTAACAGCGCCATAGTGGCAGAGTGGTTAGCACTGTTGCCTCACAGTGCCAGGGACCCAGGTTCGATTACTGGCTTGGGTCACTGTCTGTGTGGAGTTTGCACGTTCTCTCCATGTCTGCGCTCCGGTTTCCTCCCACAGTCTGAAATATGTGCCGGTTAGGTGCATTGGTGTGGAGATGCCGGCGTTGGACTGGGGTAAGCACACTAAGAAGTCTCACAACACCAGGTTAAAGTCCAACAGGTCTATTTGGTAGCACAAGCCACAAGCTTTCGGAGCGCTGCTCTTTCATCAGGTAAATGGGAGTTCTGTTCACAAACAGGGCATATAAAGACACAAACTCAATTTACAAAATAATGATTGGAATGCGAGTTTTTACAGGTAATCAAGCCTTAAAGGTACAGACAATGTGAGTGGAGAGAGGGTTAAGCACAGGTTAAAGAGATGTGTATTGTCTCCAGACAGGACAGTTAGTGAGATTTTGCAAGCCCAGGCAAGTTGTCGGGGTTACAGATAGTGTGACATGAACCCAAGATCCTGGTTGACGCGGTGCATTGGCCCATGCTAAATTCTCCCTCAGCGTACCCAAACAGGCGCAGGAGTGTGGCAACTAGGGAATTTTCACACGAACTTCATTGTAGTGTCAATGTAAGCTTACTTGTGACACTACTTAATAAACATAAACAGCGGAATAAAGGTTAGCGCTGTCTGAAAGCAAAAACATGAAAACAAGATACAGACTGGCACTGCGGGTGTGGGTGGTGGGGGGAAATTACAAAATGGAGGACAGAGTTCACGGTCTGAAATTGTTGGAACTCAGAAGGCTATGAAGTAGTTAATCAGAAAATGAGCTGCTGTGCCTCAACCTTGCGTTGGGCTTCGACTGCAGCAGGTCAAAGACGAATACGAGTGCGGAGCAAGATGGCAAATTGAAATGACAAGCCATCATAAGGTGGGGATAAGGCTTGCAGATTGAACAAGAGGTGTTCCGCAAAGCGGTCACCCAGTCTGCATTTGGTCTCCCCAACAGTGGAGGAGACCGCATCGCGAGTAGCAAATACAGTGGACGAAATTGAGAGAATTCAAGGAGGAATAAATCAGTTTTAGCTCCTACCCCCGATCACCGGCAATCTTTCCTTGTGTGGGGATTCCTGACAGGGACAGGCTCAGTGTCACCCTGGCACAACTCATGTATGATACACAGCTGCTTGGATCAGTAACCAGAGGGTATCTGTGGAACCAATGTGCCCCACAAGATGACAATATCTCCTCTGCTCAATTTGTCCCACCTCACTTTGCTTGCAACACTCTACAGCACCCGCTATTTGGTAAGGCCAGCACAATTAGTCTATCTCAAGCTTGCACAAGCACTGCTGGGGAAGGATATGCACCAATTGCTAAGTGAATCGAGGTGTGCTTTTTCACGGAAAAGGTGTCAGTCTGATTTGCGGGCACACAATCACAAGAGTGCAAGCTCAGGCCGAAACAGACTGGCAAAGCAGCTTCTGCCAAAGTGCAACTCGAGACTTTGGTGTGAACGGATGCTGAGAGAGAGATAAGAGTTGCATTGAGCCCACTACGTTCTGGGAACTGGAGAAACACAATGCGAAAAAACATCAGTGTCGGGCTAGGCAGGGGAGGCATTTTGTGTGAAAAGTCACAGGAAATGCAGGTAGCAAACCAAGGGCTTCACCACATCAGATCAGGACGTGTTTTACTGAACGTGGCTGCTTCTCTACTTCTCAAATGTGAAAATTATTTCAGCTGCACATTCCACACATTTTTAAAGTTTATTTATTAGTGTCACAAATAGGCTTACATTAACACTGCAATGAAGTTAGTGTGAGAATCCCCGCGTCACCACACTCTGGTGCCTGTTCGGGTACACTGAGGGAGAATTTAGCATGGCCAATGCACCCTAACCAGCACGTCTTTCAGACTGTGGGAGGAAACCCACGCAGACATGGGGAGAACGTGCAGACTCCGCACAGACAGTGACCCAAGCCGGGAATCGAACCCGGGTCCCTGGCGCTGTGAGGTAGCAGTGCTAACCATTTAGTGACCCGATAGAATTTGAAATAATTCTGATAACTGAGTCTGGTGAAAGGTCATCAACCTGAAACGTTAACTCTGTATCTCCCTCCAAAGGTGCTGAGGGTTTCCATCATTTCCCTGTTTTTGTTTCAGATTTCTGGGCATCCCTGGTACTTGCCACCTGTTGTGTTAGAATTTACACACATTCTGACTCCACTGTTTCGAAGATGCGAACGGGACAGTATTTGTCAGATTAGGGCTTCAGATTTCTGCAAACGATCCATAAGTGACAACCAGCAATAGCCAAATGTGCATCGTATACAAAAAACTGCAGTGAGAAAGAACCACAGGGGTGTTCAGGACTTCCTGTCACAAAAAAACCCATTTCATCACCCAGCAGGAAGCAGAACTGTTGAAACGCTCATCCACGCTGAGCTACTCCTGTGCATTTCAAGCTCCCAGGTAGAATCTACACAAGTAACCATCCTCCCCATACCACCCCCACCCCCCCTCCCCCGCCAGCGTTGCTGTGCAAATCATCCTGGCTCCATTGCATAGGAACAGGAGCAGGCCATTCAGCCCGTCAAGCCTGCTGCGCCATTGAGTACGATGATGGCTGATCCGACACTTCAATGACCTTTTACACACTATCCCCAGAGCCATTTAGGTCATTGTCAAGCACTTCAAGTTTCTCGGTGTACAGATCACCAGCAACCTATCCTTGTCCCTCCACCCCGATGTTGTAGTTAAGAAAGCCCACCAATTCCTCTAGTTCCTCAGAAGACTAAGGAAATTTGGCATGTCAGCTACGACTCTCACCAACCTTTACAGATGCACCATAGAAAGCATTCTTTCTGGTTGTATCACAGCTTGGTATGGGCCCCTGCTCTGACCAAGACCGCAAGGAACTAGAGGGTCGTGAATGTAGCCCAATCCATCACGCAAACCAACCTCCCATCCATTGACTCTGTCTAAACTTCCCGCTGCCTCGGCAAAGCAGCCAGCATAATCAAGGACCCCACTCACCCCGGACATTCTCTCTTCCACCTTCTTCCTCGGGAAAAAGGTACAAAAGTCTCAGGTCACGTACCAGCCGACTCAAGGACAGCTTCGTCCCTGCTGCCATCAGACTTCTGAATGAACCTACCTGATATTAAGTTGATGTTTCTCTACACCCTAGCTATGACTGCAACACTACATTCTGCACCCTCTCCTTTCCTTCTCCCCTATCTATGTACTCTGTGAATGGCATGCTTTGCTTGCATTGCGCGCAAGACAGTGCT
The DNA here is from genome assembly GCF_964213995.1 of Mustelus asterias. NCBI lineage: Eukaryota > Metazoa > Chordata > Chondrichthyes > Carcharhiniformes > Triakidae > Mustelus > Mustelus asterias. Next base: position 83,610 of record NW_027590591.1, read on the forward strand.
CACAGTCTTCTAATACATGTGACAATAATAAATCAAATCCATGGCAATAATATCCTTTTCCAGGTAAGGGGACCAGAACTGCACATACTACCCCAACTCTAACCAAGTTCCTATACAACTAAAGCAAGACCTCGCAACCCCAGTACGCGCATCTTCTTCCGATAAAGGTTAACATTCTATTAACCTTCCTAATAGCTTGTTGCACCTGCACGTTAGCCTTCAGTGACTTATGGACAAGGAGACCCAGGTCCCTTTGTACATCGTCACTTTCTAATTTCTTACCATTTAGGAAATAATTTGCACATCTGTTCCTTCTACCAAAATGAATTACCTCACATTTTTCAACATTATATTCTACCTGCCATGTTCTTGCCAACTCACCAAGTCTGTCCAAATCCCTTTGCAGCTGCTTTACATCTTCCTCATAACGCACATTCCAGCCTAGTTTTGCCTCATCCGCAAACTTGGAAATATTACATTTCAATTTTATTTTGAGTCTGAAAATAACACACCCAGTCACAAAAATTAACTTCTTAACGGAGACTGCTGACCCCTCCCTCCCCACCCTCACCAATTCTGTGCCTGCAGTCTGCCTGTACCATGCCCGAAGAAAAGAAAATCCAAGCTTCCAAGAAGGGCACCAAGAAAGCCCAGAAGCTGCTGCCAGCAAAAAACGGCAAGAGGAGGAGATGGTGATCCAGGGAGGAGGGTTACTCCATCTACATCTACAAAGTGACGAAGCAGGTTCATCCTGACACCGGCATCTCATCCAAGGCTACGAACATCATGAATTCCTTATCAATTACATCGTCAAGTGCATCGCTGGTGAGACTACCCGGCCTGGCCCATTACAATAGGCAGCAGACCATCAACTCCCGGGAGATCCAGACCTGGGCAAGTGGTCAAGCACGCCGTTCTGGAGAGGTCAAAAGCAGTGACCAAGTACACCAGCTCCAAGCAAAACTGTACAATGCACTGAAAAGTACATCCAGAGACTGCAGAAGCTTTCAATTCTTCCTCTCCCAGCCACCACCTTAAAGGACAGGCCTTTGTAAATGAAAGTGACACTTGGATCAGGCATCATTCAGCGGTAGGCATGGCGAGGGATGCCATTTTTCCCCATGATTGGCTCAGTTAATTATAACGTGGGATATCCAAGCACCTGACAACTCAGCTCAGCTTAGCTCGGGGTCTCAAAGTTGGGAGTCCCAATCCAGGATTTGATGGACACACCACTGGTGCACTTAGCGAGTGGCCATATTGTCCGCTCTCGGTTACACTGTCCTTCTTTCCTGCAGCTAAGGTGAAGTGCCGAGGCAGGAGGGAAAAGAGCAACACAATAAAGGGAGGTTATCAGGGAGGAGTCATAGCCAGAATGCAGCCACCCCAGGCCTAGTTTCCCTCGGCCTCAACAAGTGAACTCCACAAACACCTATTTAATTTTACAGGTACATTTTTATTTGTTCTGACTAACACTACGTGACAATTTCTCCCATCAGTAAGCCTGGGGGCCACCATTTCGAGGCAGGGAAATCTGGGCCATTCATTTTCTCTCCTCGTCACAGGGAACCACCCGGGACACTCTGCCTACCCTCTGCTCCCCCAACCATGATGAGCCGCATACAAGCCCAGCTCATCCCTCCACTGGTGAGCAGAGAGCGAAACACGCAAAAACTCCCCCAGAGCCAGCCTGAAAATTCCAGTGGGGAACAGAATCTGCGTTGTTGCGTCACCCCAAGCTGCAAAGTCACTGTACACTTCCGAAACAACAAAATCATGAGGGCCCTGGGTAAACCACAAAGACTGTGCTGAATGTATAGATGGAGAGGAGGAGAGGGAAATGGGGGCTCTCACTCCCTCTCCTCCCCCACCCCATGTCGTTACTCTTTGGCGAGTGAGAAGATTTCAGTTTGTAGAACATGTTAAGCGAACATGTTGAGGTTCCAACATTTGGATGCTTGCCAAGGTGAGGTTCCTGAAGATTTCCCCTCATCACAAACCACCGTTACTAACCAAGGGGAATAGGAGATTCCCTCAAACATCACCACCTGGTAGACGCAAGAAATTTCTGATGGAGTATTAACTCTGGCTCAGAGAGCGCTAACTTCCAAAAAACAAAGACATCACTTCATGTTGATTTACTGTCGGGATTTACCCCAGTTTTTCTGATCACCTACCCAGGGTCTTCACCACTCAACAGCACCCCAAGGCAGAAATATCCATTCCTCAGTTGAATACACCCAGGGACTTGCCCAACCGCTCCCCAGTGCAATGAATTTCAAATACAATTCATTACACGAGTCTTCCTTTGACGTGCAGAAAATCACCAGGAAAATGGGCTGGGGGGTGCGCAGCAGCCAGTGCAATGGTGAAACAGCTCAGCTCGAGGCTCAAGAAAGGTCAGGTGGCAAAGCACTCAAAAGCTTGTTGCCAATCATAGGCAGGTGTGAGAAACTGACCAGGGGCAGGAAACAAGTATAAAGCGGAGCTAATGCACTCTCTGTACCGAGCGAGAGTGGATGTCGTTTGTGCTATACGTACTGGTGTCCATTTCAAACCCGTGAGAGGAAACACATTTCAAAGTCAGCCACAGCTCTGCATAAATGTGGAGAGAGGGAGTGCGCAATGGATATAGAGGGTGACCCTGCAATGCAAAAACTGCTCATCTATACACCAATGCTTCTTTTTACATACAAGCCAGGGTAAATCTATCAAGGAAGAAATAGCGAGACATCTGTATATAAATTGTCCTATTGGTAAGACGCAGCATGGGTTCATGAAGGGCAGGTCATGTTTGACTAATTTGGTGGAATTCTTTGAGAACATTACATGTGCAGTGGACAATGGGGAACCTGTGGATGTGGTGCATCTGGATTTCCAGAAGGCATTTGACAAGGTGCCGCACCAAAGACTGCTACATAAGATAAAGGTGCACAGTGTTACGGGTAATGTATTAGCATGGATAGAGGATTGGTTAACTAACAGAAAGCAAAGAGTGGGGGTAAATGGCTGTTTTTCTGGTTGGCGATCAGTGACTAGTGGTGTGCCTCAGGGATCAGTGTTGGGACCGCAATTGTTTACAATTTACATAGATGATTTGGAGTTGTGGACCAAGTGTAGTGTGTCAAAATTTGCAGATGACACTAAGATGGGTGGAAGAGCAAAGTGTGCAGAGGACATGAAAGTCTGCAAAGGGATATAGATAATCTAAGTGAGTGGGTGAGGGTCTGGCAGATGGAGTACAATGCTGGTAAATGTGAGGTCATCCATTTTGATAGGAGTAACAGCAAAATGGACTATTATTTAAATGGTAAAAAATTGCAGCATGCTGCTGTGCAGAGGGACCTGGGTGTCCTTGTGCAATCTCAAGGAGTTGGTTTGCAGGTGCAGCAGGTGATTAAGAAGGCAAATGGAATTTTGTCCTTCATTGCTAGAGAGATGGAGTTTAAAAGCAGCGAGATTATGTTGCAGCTGTATAAGGTGCTGGTGAGGCCACACCTGGAGTACTGTGTACAGTTTTGGTCTCCTTACTTGAGAAAGGATATACTGGCACTGGAGGTGGTGCAGAGGAGATTCACCAGGTTGATTCCGGAGTTGAGAGGGTTGGCTTATGAGGAGAGACTGAGTAGACAGGGGCTATACTCATTGGAATCCAGAAGAATGAGGGGAGATCTTATAGAAACATATAAGATTATGAAGGGAATAGATAAGATAGAAGCAGGGAAGTTGTTTCCACTGGCGGGTGAAACTAGAACTAGGGGGCATAGCCTCAAAATAAGGGGAAGCGGATTTAGGACTGAGTTGAGGAGGAACTTCTTCACACAAAGGGTTGTGAATCTGTGGAACTCCCTGCCCAGTGAAGCAGTTGAGGCTACCTCATTGAATGTTTTTAAAGGCAAGGATAGATAGATTTTTGAACAGTAAAGGAATTAAGGGTGACGGTGTGCGGGCGGGTAAGTGGAGCTGAGTCCACAAAATGATCAGCCATGATCTTATTGAATGGCGGAGCAGGCTCGAGGGGCCAGATGGCTTACTCCTGCTCCTAGTTCTTATGTTATGTTCTTTAAACATTAGGAACTGTTAGACCGCATAGCAACGTGATGTGACTCAGTTTGCAACATTCATGCAGAAGGTTGGGAGTTCAATCCCCATTCCGGGGGTCGGAGGAGTTAGCGCCACCCTGTCAGAGGAGCCAGTACAGAGGAAGCGCGACCTTGTCAGAGGGGGCAGTGCAGAGAGGAGGCAGTGCAGAGGGAGCGCAGCTCTGCCAGAGGGGGCAGTGCAAAGGGAGCGCCACCCTGTCAGAGGGGAGGGTTAGCGCAGAGGGAGCACGGCCCTATCTGAAGGGGCAGTGCAGAGGGAGCACAGCTCTGTCTGAGGGGGCATCGCAGAGGGAGCGCCGCCCTGTCAGAGGAGCCAGTACAGAGGAAGCGCGGCCCTGTCAGAGGGGGCAGTGCAGAGGGAGCGCAGCTCTGCCAGAGGGGACAACACAGAGGGAGCGCCGCCCTGTCAGAGGGGGCAGCGCAGAGGGAGTGCCGCCTTGTCAGAGGGTAGGTTAGCGCAGGGGGAGCACAGCCCTATCTGAGGGGGCAGCACACAGGGAGCACGGCCCTATCTGAGGGGGCAGTGCAGAGGGAGCACAGTCCTGTCTGAGGGGGCAGCGCAGAGGGAGCACGGCCCTGTCTGAGGGGGGAGCACGGCCCTGTCTGAGGGGGCAGCGCAGAGGGAGCACGGCCCTGTCTGAGGGGGAAGCGCAGAGGGAGCGCCGCCCTGTCAGAAGGGACAGCACTGTAGGGGAGCCATCCTGTCAGAAGAGAGCAGGTCTGTGGAAGCATCGCACTGTCAGAGGGGGCAGTGCTGAGGGAACACCGCGCTGTCAGAGGGGGAATGCTGAGGGAGCGCTACAACATCAGAGGGGGCAGTGCTGAGGGAGCGCTGCAACGTCAAAGAGGGCAGTGCTGAGGGAGCGCCGCAACGTCAGAGGGGGCAGTGCTGAGGGAGCGCCGCAACGTCAGAGGGGGCAGTGCTGAGGGAGCGCCACAATGTCAGGGGGGCAGTACTGAGGGAGCGCCACAACGTCAGGGGGGGCAGTGCTGAGGGAGTGCCGCAACGTCAGAGGGGGCAGTGCTGAGGGAGCGCCACAACGTCAGAGGGGGCAGTACTGAGGGAGCGCCACAACGTCAGGGGGGGCAGTGCTGAGGGAGCGCCGCAACATCAGAGGGGGAATGCTGAGGGAGCGCTACAACATCAGAGGGGGCAGTGCTGAGGGAGCGCTGCAACGTCAAAGAGGGCAGTGCTGAGGGAGCGCCGCAACGTCAGAGGGGGCAGTGCTGAGGGAGCGCCGCAACGTCAGAGGGGGCAGTGCTGAGGGAGCGCCACAATGTCAGAGGGGGCAGTGCTGAGGGAGCGCCACAACGTCAGGGGGGGCAGTGCTGAGGGAGTGCCGCAACGTCAGAGGGGGCAGTGCTGAGGGAGCGCCACAACGTCAGAGGGGGCAGTACTGAGGGAGCGCCACAACGTCAGGGGGGGCAGTGCTGAGGGAGCGCCGCAACATCAGAGGGGGAATGCTGAGGGAGCGCCGCAACATCAGAGGGGGAATGCTGAGGGAGCGCCGCAACGTCAGAGGGGGAATGCTGAGGGAGCGCCGCAACGTCAGAGGGGGCAGTGCTGAGGGAGCGCCGCAACATCAGAAGGAATTGTTCAGGCTCTCCATTGTTCAGGCTCTCAACAGCAGGGTTCATAACCAATCCATCTCCCATTTCCTCCTGCGTTCTAAATCAGCCACCATCTTGAACACTCGCTTCCTGATTCTTGGACGGGGAACACAGAAACAGAACTAAAAGGGGCAATCCTTGAGCAGGAAGTGCAGAGCTGAAAAGGGAAATGATCCCCTCTCTGCATTTCATTTCAAACTGCCTACGCTCAGGTCATACTGGGTCAGGGTCAACTTCGAAACAGAAGCTCACTTTTTTCCCTTCCCCACACCCACTAACTAATGCCATTATCTGCCCTCTGGGGGGGCTTAACTCTGAGCGCGCACGGAAATGTCAAAGCGTGCGAGTGAGAGACGCATCTGCGTGAGAGAATGAGAAGGGAGAATCAGTCCATTGATCAGCAGAATCTAGTAAAGTACATAAATACAGACATTAGCCAATGTGGGCAGTAGACAATCCCCTTTGCTAATCCTGCAATCATATACCAAGGCACCCCTGGCGTAGATAAGAGAGCAGAGGGCCATTTTCCCTCCTTGTGCAATCAACCTGAATGTATCACACTAATTGGAATTGATATCCACACAGCAATCTCAGAGACAAAGCAACCTCAGCGAGACTGGAAATGTGAGGGTTGATCATTACGTAAAGCCATTCACAGTGACAACATTCAAACCGTGTTGAATATGCTGACCCACTTGGGTCACACCGTCCACCATTCTGGGAGTTCTTAAAAACAATTTAATCTCACAATGCTGGGGCAAAGTTAACAAGTTTGGCGACGACACGAAGGTAGGTGGTGTTGTGGATAGTTTGGAGGGATGTCAGAAGCTGCAGCATGACATAGATAGGATGCAAGACTGGGTGGAGAAGTGGCAGATGGACTTCAATCTGGATAAATGTGTAGTGGTCCATTTTGGCAGGTCAAATGGGATGAAGGAGTATAATATCAAGGGTAAGACACTTAGCAGTGTAGAGGATCAGAAGGACCTTGGGGTCCGGGTCCATAGGACTCTTAAATCGGCCTCGCAGGTAGAGGAGGTGGTTAAGAAGGCGTATGGTGTGCTGGCCTTCATCAATCGAGGGATTGAGTTTAGGAGTCCGGGGATAATGATGCAGCTTTATAAGACCCTCGTCAGACCCCACTTGGAGTACTGTGCTCAGTTCTGGTCGCCTCATTACAGGAGGGATGTGGAAATGATTGAAAGGGTGCAGAGAAGATTTACAACGATGTTGCCTGGATTGGTTGGCATGCCTTGTGAGGATAGGCTGAGGGAGCTCAGTCTTTTCTCCTTGGAGAGACGAAGGATGAGAGGTGACCTGATAGAGGTTTACAAGTTGTTGAGAGGTATGGATCGGGTGGATTCTCGGAGGCTTTTTCCCAGGGCTGAAATGGTTGCTACGAGAGGACACAGGTTTAAGGTGCTGGGGAGTAGGTACAGAGGAGATGTCAGGGGTAAGTTTTTCACTCAGAGGGTGGTGGGTGAGTGGAATCGGCTGCCGTCAATGGTGGTGGAGGCAAACTCGATAGGGTCTTTTAAGAGACTTCTGGATGAGTACATGGGACTTAATAGGATTGAGGGTTATAGGTAAGCCTATATATAAGCCTAGGTAGGTAGGAACATGACCGGCGCAACTTGTGGGCCGAAGGGCCTGTTTGTGCTGTAGTTTTTCAATGTTCTATGATCGACGCAGGTCATAGATTCCCGGCCCACTCCCCCCACCAACCCCATAATCCCATACATTTACCATGGCTAATCCCATTAACCTACACATCTAGAGACATTAAGGGGACAATTTTGCATGGCCAATCCACCTAACCGGCACACCTTTGGCATGTTGAAGGAAACCCACACATGATCGCATTAAATGGCAGAGCAGACATGAAGGGCTAAATGGCCTACTCCTTCTCCGTATGTTCATGGGAAACATTTCCACGTGTAGGGAGTTTTCTCCTGCGCACACTAAGCACACCCTCTACCCACCGCATCCTGAAGGGTCAGTTACGAGGGGAGACAAGTTAAAAATGAGGGGTGGGAGGTTTAGGAGGGATTTGATGAAAAACATTTTTACTCAGAGGTTGGGGACAGTCTGGAATGCGCTGCCTGGGAGGGTGGAGGAGGTGAGATGCCTCACATCCTTTAAAAAGTACCTGGATGAGCACTTGGCACGCCATAACATTCAGGGCTATGGGCCAAGAGCTGGCAAGTGGGATTAGGTGGGCATGCGTTGGTGCAGACTCGATAGGCCAAAGGGCCTCTTCCACACTGTAGTATGCGATTGCATGTTATAAAAATAAATAAAAGGCTTGCAGTTGTCCAGTGGTCTTTACAGCTAAAGATGTACTTTGTGGAGTGTGCTCGCTGTGGTAATATAGGTAAGCTTCCAGAGGCAGCATGACGCAGACCTTGTCTGGCTTTTTAAAAAAAAAGTCAAGTTGGTTGAGGGATGAATGTAGGCAGCAGGGTGAACTCCCCCATCCAATCCCCAACCTGCACCCCACCCTCCCCTCCCCCCACCCCACCACCGCTCTTCTTCCAAATGGTGTCATGGGATCTTTTACACCCAACCGAGTAGACAGATGGGGACTTGGTTTGCCGTCACATCCAACAGGCAGGACACTGCTACCAATGGGGTCAATGACACATATTGAAAAGTTCCCTCCTTGTGTGCTGTGGCTACAAAAAGGCTGTTCAGCTGGCAATTTGCACAACGAGATGGATGATCTGTCAACCTGTTCTTTGGCGGGTAAATGCTGGCCAGGACACATCTTTCAAGGGCTGTGGACGTCGCTAGTCCATCCACGCCCTCAACTGCCCTAGTGGCTAAGTGCGGTCATTTGAGTCACATGTTGGCCAGACCAGGTAGAGACAGCAGATTTCCTTCACTTATTGGTTTTTGAAACATAGAAACGAGAAGCAGGAGGAGGCCATTCAGCCCTTCGAGTCTGCTCCGCCATTCATTTTGATCATGGCTGATCATCAAATTCAATATCCTGACCCCCCCCCCACTCCCCTCGATCCTTTAGCCCCAAGAGCGATATCTAATTTCTTCTTGAAATCACACGTTTTGGCCTCAGCTACTTTCTGTGGGAGTGAATTCCACACATTCAGCATGTCTGCAACAACTCACCCATTTTTACACCATGCTTTCTATGCACCATAGAAAGCATCTTTTCTGGTTGTATCACAGCTTGGTCTGGACTCCTGCTCTGCTCAAGACTGCAAACAACTACAAAGGGCCGTGAACGAAGCCCAGTCTATCACTCAAACCAGCCTCCCATCCATTGACTCCGTCTACACTTCCCGCTGCCTCGGAAAAGCAGCCAGCATAATCAAGGACCTCACACACCCCGGACATTCGCTCTTCCAACTTCTCCCATCGGGAAAAAGATACAAAAGTCTGAGGTCACGTACCAACGGGCGGCACGGTAGCACAGTGGTTAGCACTGCTGCTTCACAGCTCCAGGGACCTGGGTTCGATTCCCGGCTTGGGTCACTGTCTGTGTGGAGTTTGCACATTCTCCCCGTGTCTGCGTGGGTTTCCTCCGGGTGCTCCGGTTTCCTCCCACAGTCCAAAGATGTGCGGGTTAGGTTGATTGGCCATGCTAAATTGCCCCTTAGAGTTCTGAGCTGCGTAGGTTAGAGGGATTAGTGGGTAAATATGTAGGGATATGGGGTCGGGCCTGGGTGGGATTGTGGTCGGTGCAGACTCGATGGGCCAAATGGCCTCCTTCTGCACTGTAGGGTTTCTATGATTCTATGATTCAACCGACTCAAGAACAGTTTCCTCCCTGCTGCCAGACGTTTGAATGGACTTACCTTATATTAAGCTGATCTTTCTCTGCACCCTAGCTATGACTGTCACGCTACATTCTGCACCCTCTCCTTTCCTTCTCCTCTATGTACTCTAGTATAGTGCGCAAGAAACAATACCTTTCACTGTGTCCCAATGCGTAACAATAATAAATCAACTCAAAAACATCCACCACTCAGTTCTAAAAGGTTTATCCCCTATCCTCCAACTAAGACTCATAGTTCTGGACTCCCCCACCATCCGGAAGATTCTTTCTGAATCCACCCTGTCTAACCCTGTTAGCATTTTATAAGTTTCAATGAGATCCCCTCTCACTCTTCTAAACTCTAGTGAATATAATCCTAACCGACTTAGTCTCTCTTTATATGACAGACCTGCCATCCCAGGAATCAGCCTGGTAAACCTTCGCTCTATAGCAAGGACATCCTTCCTCAGATAAGGAAACCAAAACTGGTCAGAATAATCCAGGTGTGGCCTCACCAACGCCCTATACAACTGCAATAAATTAAATAAACTGAGGTACAAAGCAAGAAGGGCGGCCTCTTTAGAAGGGGAACTGCCCAAAACAAAAGCAAATCACAAATGAAACCTAAACTTAAACCAAAAGGTGGTTAAAGGAGCCAATGCAACCCAGTCCCTGCAATGCCAAAGGGCACAGAAGGCCTCAATGGTGCCCGTGGATACCGCATACTCCCCCTCCAGTCGTAAATGTAGCTGCGGTTGAGGGGTCAGGTCAGAACACCCCCTCGATCACCCACTGCCTGGACCTGTTTCTGACAAGTTTGGCCAGGCCCAGGAGCAGGTCCTCTTCCCTTCCCGCCACGGTTCCTTCCCTCAAGTGCATTAAGTGAACTAGCTGATAACGACGACCAACAATCACAGTTCACCATCAGTGATTCCAGGTTCTTATTAATTGAATTTAAATTCCGCCATGGTGGGATTCGAAGCAGTGAGCCATGGCCTCTTGGGGCTGACCAATCCGGTGAGATTTGCCACGACGCCAGCATCGCCCCGTGGATAATGCCACGAAGTAGCTTTCAGGAGGGACAGACTGGAAGATTCACAGAATCCTTACAGCGCAGCAGGAGACCATTCTGCCCATTGGGGCAGCACAGTGGTTAGCACTGCTGCCTAACAGCACCAGGGACCCGGGTTCAATTCCCGGCTTGGGTCACTGTCTGTATGGAGTGTACACGTTCTCCCCATGTCTGTGTGGGTTTCCTCCGGTTTCCTCCCAGTCTGAAAAACGTGCTGGTTAGGGTGCATTGGCCCGAACAGGTGCCAGAGTGTGGTGACTAGGGGAATTTCACAGCAACTTCATTGCAATGTTAATGTAAGCCTTACTTGTGACTAATCAATAAACTTTAAGTCAACACTGGCTCGCTGAAAGTGCATTACATAGGATCCCACAGAATCACAACAGTGCAGAAGGAGGCCATTCAACCCAGCGAATCTGCAGCGACTTTCGAAAAGAGCATCTTACCCAGGCTCATCCCCTGCCCTATCCCTGTAACTCCGACCTTGTCCCACTCCCTTACATTACCCTCATAAGCTTACACATTCTCTCTTCAGATAGTAATCCAATTCATGGGTACTAGTAGCAGGACAGTAGGCCATTCGGCCCACAAAGTCTGCCCCGCCATTCAAAGGAATCATGGCTGATCCTCTATCGCAATGCAAAATCCCGCTCTCTCCCGACATCGATTCTAACCTTGGGTCACTGTCTGTGTGGAGTTTGCACGTTCTCCCCGTATCTGCGTGGGTTTCCTCCGGATGCTCCGGTTTCTTCCCACAGTCCAAAGATGTGCAGGTTAGGTGGATTAGCCATTCCAAACTGCCCCTTCATGTCCCAAGATGTGAAAGTTACGTGGATTAATGGGATGAATACGTGTGGTTGCGGGGATAGGGCGGAGTAGGGCAAGATTCTTCACCAGAGTCAGTGCAGACATGATGCAGCTTTCTGTGGGAGAGAATTCCAGAGATTCACCTTTATCTGAGTGAAGATGTTTCTCCTCATCTCAGTCCTAAATGGCCTCCCCAATTCCTGAGGCTCTGATCCCTTGTTCTAGAACCGACCAGACAGGGAAAACACATTCCCGTATCCAGACAGTCCATCCCTGGCAGAATTTTATGCATTTCAATGGGATCCCCCTCTCACTCTCCTAAACTTGAGTGAACACAGGCCTGGTTGACCCAACTCCCTTTCGAATGAACCTGCCTCCACTGCCATGCATTGACAGAAAATGTCCTAAGAGAATGCAACACACCCTTCAGAACGAAAGAAGTGTCAATTTAATCTGGTTTCCTTTCGAAAGAATTTCTGTCCGAGCTAGTGAACAGGATATTGAATTCAAACCATTCATTCAACATGAATTTCAAATTAAGTTCAAACACTATGCCGGAGGCAAAATATTCAGCCTATAGGATGTGACAGATGTAGGTTCTATACATCAGTGCGAATTCCTGTCTGCCCTGGTCAATTGAAGAGCAGATGAATAATGCACAGGGACAAATAGTGTGGCTGTTTCCTAGGTAAGGTTTTGCTCCTCTTTGCTGGGCTGGTTGAGAGATTGGGCAACATTCCTCGGACATCATCAAAGCATCTCAAACCCAACCAATAGGATGCCTGCAATCTGGGAGCCTTGCTCCCAACCACAGTGAACAACAGCCGCTTCAGCGCTGACCGTCCCCCAGTGCAGCAATCCCTCGGCACTGACCCACCAACAGCGCAGCGCTCCCTCGGCACTGACCCGCCAACAGCACGTCGCACCAGCAGCGCTGACCGTCCCCCAGTTCAGCAATCCCTCGGCACTGACCCGCCAACAGTGCGGCGCTCCCTCGGCACTGACCCGCCAACAGCACGTCGCACCAGCAGCACTGACCGTCCCCCAGTTCAGCAATCCCTCGGCACTGACCCGCCAACAGTGCGGCGCTCCGTCAGCACTGACCCGCCAACAGCACGTCGCACCAGCAGCACTGACCGTCCCCCAGTTCAGCAATCCCTCGGCACTGACCCGCCAACAGTGCGGCGCTCCCTCGGCACTGACCCGCCAACAGCACGTCGCACCAGCAGCACTGACCGTCCCCCAGTTCAGCAATCCCTCGGCACTGACCCGCCAACAGTGCGGCGCTCCCTCGGCACTGACCCGCCAACAGCACGTCGCACCAGCAGCGCTGACCGTCCCCCAGTTCAGCAATCCCTCGGCACTGACCCGCCAACAGCACGTCGCACCAGCAGCACTGACCGTCCCCCAGTTCAGCAATCCCTCGGCACTGACCCGCCAACAGCGCAGCGCTCCCTTGGCACTGACCCTCCCACTGCGCGGCGCTCCCACAGCACGGCGCTCCCTCGGCACTGATCCTCCCACAGTGTGGTGCTCCCTCGGCACTGATCCTCCCACAGTGCGGCGCTCCCTCGGCACTGACCCTCCCACAGTGCGGCGCTCCCTCGGCACTGATCCTCCCACAGTGTGGTGCTCCCTCGGCACTGACCCTCCCACAGTGCGGCGCTCCCTCAGCACTGACCCTCCCACAGTGCGGCGCTCCCTCAGCACTGACCCTCCCACAATGCGGCGCTCCCTCAGCACTGACCCTCCCACAGTGCGGCGCTCCCTCAGCACTGACCCTCCCACAGTGCGGCGCTCCCTCAGCACTGACCCTCCCACAGTGCGGTGCTCCCTCGGCACTGACCGTCCCACAGTGCGGTGCTCCCTCAGCACTGACCCTCCCACAGTGCGGTGCTCCCTCGGCACTGACCCGCCGATTTGAAGGATCCATAGAACAATAGAAAATTACAGCTCAGAAACAGGCCTTTTGGCCTTCTTGTCTGTGCCGAACCATTTTTTGCCTAGTCCCACTGACCTGCACTTGGACCATATCCCTCCACACCCCTCTCATCCATGAACCCGTCCAAGTTTTTCTTAAATGTTAAAAGTGACCCCGCATTTACCACTTTATCCGGCAGCTCATCCCACACTCCCACCACTCTCTGCGTGAAGAAGCCCCCCCTAATATTCCCTTTAAACTTTTCTCCTTTCACCCTTAACCCATGCCCTCTGGTTTTTTTCTCCCCTTGCCTCAGTGGAAAAAGCCTGCTTGCATTCACTCTATCTATACCCATCAAAATCTTGTACATGTCTGTCAAATCTCCCCTCATTCTTCTCCGCTCCAGGGAATAAAGTCCCAACCTATTCAATCTCTCTCTGTAACTCAGCTTCTCAAGTCCCGGCAACATCCTTGTGAACCTTCTGGGCACTCTTTCAACCTTATTTACATCCTTCCTGTAACTAGGTGACCAAAACTGTACACAATACTCCAAATTCGGCCTCACCAATGCCTTATATAACCTTACCAAAACACTCCAACTTTTATACTCGATACTCCAATTTATAAAGGCCAATATACCAAAGGCACTCTTTGCAACCCTATCCACCTGTGATGCCACTTTTAGGGAATTCTGTATCTGTATTCCCAGATCCCTCTGTTCAACTGCACTCTTCAGAGTCCTACCATTTATCCTGTACGTTCTTCTTTGATTTGTCCTTCCAAAGTGCAATATCTCACACTTGTCTGCGTTAAATTCCATTTGCCATTTTTCAGCCCATTTTTCTAGTTGGTCCAAATCCCTCTGCAAGCTTTGAAAACCTTCCTCACTGTCCACTACACCTCCAATCTTTGTATCATCAGCAAATTTGCTGATCCAATTTACCACATTATCATCCAGATCATTGATATAGATGACAAACAACAATGGACCCAACACCGATCCCTGCGGCACACCACTAGTCACAGGCTTCCACTCAGAGAAGCAATCCTCCACAACCACTCTCTGGCTTCTTCCATTGAGCCAGTGTCTAATCCAATTTACTACCTCCCCATGTATACCTAGCGACTGAACCTTCCTAACTAACCTCCTATGAGGGACCTTGTCAAAGGCCTTGCTGAAATCCAGGCAGACAACATCCACTGCCTTCCCTTCATCCACTTTCCTGGTAACCTTCTCGAAAAACTCTAATAGATTGGTCAAACATGACCTACCACGCACAAAGCCATGTTGACTCTCCCTAATAAGTCCCTGTCTATCCAAATATTTGTAGATCCTATCCCTTATCACACCTTCCAATAACTTGCCGTCAAACTTACTGGCCTATAATTTCCCGGATTTCTTTTGGAACCTTTTTTAAACAATGGAACAACATGAGCCACCCTCCAATCATCCGGCACCTCCCCCGTGAATACTGACATTTTAAATATGTCTGCCAGGGCCCCTACAAGTTCAACGCTCAGATCCCGCAGTCATTATTTCGAAGTAGTGTTGTGGGAGGCATGGTGGGAGTGGCTGGGAGAGATCTCCACGGTGTCCTGAGGCGAGTATTTATCCATCAACCAGCCACTAAGACAGGCATTCTGCTCTCATGTATTGCAGTGCTGCTTACGAGGCCTTCCTGTGTGCAAAGTGGCTGCCGCATTCCCTACATTATAGCAGCAACGGCACCACTGAAACCCTTCCATAGCTTTGGGACAGGACAAGGTTGCAAAAGATGGTTTGCGAACACAAGTCTTTATTTCTCAAATGGTCTCGGATTTGCTAAGTGGAAGGAGTTCAAAACCTCGAGGCACCGTGTTCTACTGCTGTGTCAATTTTTAACTTCTCCAAATTTTCTCCCCTCCCCATTGTGCGCGCCATCACCAGCCCTATTCCTGTCGCTCAGCTGACGGCCAGCCTTCTCGCACGTGAGCACCCAGGCAGCAAGTGACAGTGTGTATCCGTCTGCAGAGGGCATTGCAAGAAACTACAAAGGGTTGTGAACGAAGCCTAGTCCATCACGCAAACCAGCTTCCCATCCACTGACTCTGTCTACACTTCCCTCTGCCTCAGAAAAACAGCCAGCATAATTAAGGACCCCACGCATCCCGGACATTCTCTCTTCCACCTTCTTCCATTGAGAAAAATATACAAAAGTCTGAGGTCACGTACCGACCGACTCAAGAACAGCTTCTTCCCTGCTGCCATCAGACTTTTGAATGAACCTACCTCGCATTAAGTTGATCTTTCTCTGCACTCTAGCTATGACTATAACACTACATTCTGCACCCTCCTCTTTCCCTCACCCCTATGCACTCTATGAACGGTATGTTTTGTCTGGAGAACAGTAAGAAGTCTCACAACACTAGGTTAAAGTCCAACAGGTTGATTTGGTATCACGAGCTTTCAGAGGGCCACTCACCTGATGAAGGAGCAGCGCTCTGAAAGCTCGTGATACCAAATAAATCTGTTGGACTTGAACCTGGTGTTGTGAGACTTCTTACTGTGCCCACCCCAGTCCAACGCTGGCATCTCCACATCATGTCTGTATAGCACAAAAGAAACAACACTTTTCACGGTATCCCAATATATGTGGCAACAATAAATCAAATTGATTCAAGACTGCCCTACTCTTGACCAGGAGGGAATGGCCAGGAACAAATGAGCAGTTGGAATTCGGGTTTAGCTATTTCTGTGCGTAGCCCAGTGTGCCACAGATGCTGTCCCCTTCCAGGCAAGGAGTTGCGGAAATAATAGAACTGGGCCACTCCAGTGAGATGACTCCATTTGAACAAGTCAAGCTTCTTTTTAACTCCCTACCCTTAAACAGAAGAAAAGGTACACAGGAATATGTGGCAAAAATCAATCAGCAATGGTAAATTTGTTTCTACTGGTTGAGTTTAAAGTTTATTTATTAGTGTCACAAGTAGGCTGACATTAACGCTGCAATGAAGTTACTGTGAGAATCCCCTAGTCGCGACACTCCGGGCGCCTGTTCGGGTACACTGAGGGAGAATTTAGCACGGCCAATGCACCCTAACCAGCACATCTTTCAGACTGTGGGAGGAAAGATGGTGGGTGAGTGGAATCGGCTGACGTCGGTGGTGGTGGAGGCAAACTCGTTGGGGTCTTTTAAGAGACTTCTGGATGAGTACATGGGATTTAATGGGATTGAGGGCTATAGATAGGCCTAGAGGTGGGGATGTGATCGGCGCAACTTGTGGGCCGAAGGGCCTGTTTGTGCTGTGGCTTTCTATGTTCTATGTTCTATGTTCTATGAAACCGGAGCGCCCGGAGGAAACCCACGCAGACACGAGGAGAACGTGCAGACTCGCACAGACAGTGAGCCGGGTCTCTGGTGCTATGATGCAGCGATGCTAACCGCTGAGGGATTGAGGGATAAACATTTGCCAGGGGACCAGAAACCCCTTGCTCCTTGTCACAATAGTGGCATGGGAACATGGGACATCCACCCAAGGGAGTGAATGGCACCCCGGTTAAAAGCCTCTGCTGACGGGCCCTCAGACTGCACTGGAGGGCTAGTCTAGATTCTGGATTTGAGACCTCAGGCTGGGGAGCAGAGGCACCAGCCTCCAGCTCTGGGCAGAGGGCCAAATTAACTCAGTGGTGAAACCTTACCATCGACTGCAAAGCAGACGGTGCAGTTACATTTACAACACACCGGGGAACAGTCCCCGTCTTTTAATTAAAAAAACAAATTAAAATGTTTTCAGAGAGGATGAGGTGAAACGTTCTCCCAACTCAGTGTGTCTGCACCAGACGAGAGAGCCTCGTGACTCAAGACAGGCTTTGGAGTTGAAAGGTCAGTGGTGGTAAACAGTGCTGACAGATTTCAATTCAAACCTTGGTGACAGAAATCAGTCAATCGGCTCGGCATTTTCCACAGCAGCTGCCACAAAGTGGCCATTCAGCCCGACTGATCCCTGCCAACTTGAGCTCCATTTGAAACTCCCCCCTCCCCTGCTTCACCTAACTCATGATGTGGAGATGCCGGCGTTGGACTGGGGTAACTTCTTACTGTGTTCACCTAACTCAACCAGCATATCATAAAATAGGAGGAATGCCATTCAGCCCACCATTCTCATGCTGGTTCTGTGCTGGAACTATCCAATCTGGGATTTCATTTCTCTGATCGCCATTCAAACATTTATCCAATTTCCCTTTCAAAAGTGATGGAAAATGCTTCTAGCCCTATTGCAGGCAGCGGGTGTCCCAGCTCACAGTGTCCAAACAGCCCACACTCCTGAGAAGCACCTCGGGGCATGTTGCTGCATTAAAAGGTGCTGCTGCTGCTGTTGATTGGTCTGGACTGAGGGGGCTTGGATCGAAAATTAAGTAAAAGATGTAGGACAGCGAAGCAGGAAGTTTAAAATGCATATCTATAAGAAAAGGGTGCCAATGCTGCGGAATGCATGACAACTCTCTCCCAGACAGACAAAAACGCCCGCCAAGGTGGCAGGGGGAGAGCGAGGGGGGGAGCGAGAGAGGGGCGCCCGCCCGCCCCTCCGCCAGACAGAGGCGCCCGCCCGCCACTCCGCCAGACAGAGGCGCCCGCCCGCCCCTCCGCCAGACAGAGGCGCCCGCCCGCCACTCCGCCAGACAGAGGCGCCAGCCCGCCCCTCCGCCAGACAGAGGCGCCAGCCCGCCCCTCCGCCAGACAGAGGCGCCAGCCCGCCCCTCCGCCAGACAGAGGCGCCAGCCCGCCCCTCCGCCAGACAGAGGCGCCAGCCCGCCCCTCCGCCAGACAGAGGCGCCAGCCCGCCCCTCCGCCAGACAGAGGCGCCAGCCCGCCCCTCCGCCAGACAGAGGCGCCAGCCCGCCCCTCCGCCAGACAGAGGCGCCAGCCCGCCCCTCCGCCAGACAGAGGCGCCAGCCCGCCCCTCCGCCAGACAGAGGCGCCAGCCCGCCCCTCCGCCAGACAGAGGCGCCAGCCCGCCCCTCCGCCAGACAGAGGCGCCAGCCCGCCCCTCCGCCAGACAGAGGCGCCAGCCCGCCCCTCCGCCAGACAGAGGCGCCAGCCCGCCCCTCCGCCAGACAGAGGCGCCAGCCCGCCCCTCCGCCAGACAGGGGCGCCAGCCCGCCCCTCCGCCAGAGAGAGGCACCCGCCCGCCCCTCCGTCAGAGAGAGGCGCCCGCCCGCCCCTCCGCCAGGGAGAGGCGTCCGTCCGCCCCTCCGCCAGACAGAGGCGCCCGTCTGTCCCTCCGGCAGAGAGAGGCGCTCGCCCGCCCCTCCGCCAGAGAGAGGCGTCCGTCTGTCCCTCCGCCAGAGAGAGGTGCCCGTCTGTCCCTCCGCCAGAGAGAGGCGTTCGTCTGCCCCTCCGCCAGAGAGAGGAGTCCGTCCGCCCCTCCGCCAGAGAGAGGCGTCCGTCTGTCCCTCCGCCAGACAGAGGCGCCCGCCCGCCCGAGAGAGGCATCCGTCTGTCCCTCCGCCAGAGAGAGGCGCTCGCCCGCCCCTCCGCCAGAGAGAGGCGTCCGTCCGCCCCTCCGCCAGAGAGAGGCGTCCGTCCGCCCCTCCACCAAAGAGAGGCGTTCGTCTGCCCCTCCACCAAAGAGGCGTCTGCCTGCCCCTCTACGAGAGAACGTGCAGACTGCGCACAGACAGTGACCCACGCCGGGAATCGAACCTGAGCCCCTGGCGCTGTGAGGCAACAGTGTTAACCACTGTGCCACCGTAGGCAGCAGGTTGGGGTAGCCAGGCTAAAGCCACACCTGCAGAATAGCCAGAGTGGAGTCTGCACACGTGGAACCGTCACAAGCCCGTGCCTTAAAGATGAAAACATGGGGATGCCAACTGATGGAACGCAACAAAGGTTCTTTGTTTACGCAACAGACAGAAAAGTCATCCAGCCCACAATAACTATCAACAAATTAATTAACTATTCGTGGTTTTGACAGCTAGATTTATAGATAGATTGGAGACTTGGGCACAGAAAAGGCAGATGGCGTTTAATCCAGACAAATGGAAGGTGATGCATTTTGGAGCATAGGAGACTGATAAATAAGTTAATAGCCCATGGTGTTAAGGGCAAGGTCTTGGCATGGATAGAGGATTGGCTGACTGGCAGAAGGCAGAGAGTGAGGATAAAGGGGTCTTTCTCAGAATGGCAGCCGGTGACTAGTGGTGTGCCTCAGGGGTCAGTGCTGGGACCACAACATTTCACAATATACATTAATGATTTGGAGGAAGGAACTGAAGGCACTGTTGCTAAGTTTGCAGATGATACAAAGATATGTAGAGGACAGGTAGTACTGAGGAAGCAGGGGGACGGCAGAAGGCCTTCGACAGGTTAGGAGAATGAGCAAAGAAGTGGCAGATGGAATACAATGTGGAAAAGTGAGAGGTTATGCACTTTGGAAGGAGGAATGGAGGTATCGACTGTTTTCTAAATGGGAAAATGCTTAGGAAATCAGAAACACAAAGGGACTTGGGAGTCATTGTTCAAGATTCTCTTAAGGTTAGCGGGCAGGTTCAGTCGACAGTTAGGAAGGCAAATGCAATGTTAACATTCATGTCGAGAGGGCTAGAATACAAGATCAAGGATGTACTTCTGAGGCTGCATCAGGCTCTGGTCAGACCCCAATTGGAGTATTGTGAGCAGTTTTGGCCCCATATCTAAGGAAGGGTGCACCGGGCCTTGGAAAGGGTCTAGAGGAGGTTCACATGAATGATCCCTGGAATGAAGAGCTTGTCGTATGAGGAACGGTTGAGGGCTCTGGGTCTGAGTTTAGAAGGATGAGGGGGGATCTTATTGAAACTTACAGGATACTGCGAGGCCTGGATAGAATGGACGTGGAGAGGATGTTTCCACTAGTAGGAAAAACTAGAACCAGAGGGCACAACCTTAGGCTAAAAGGACGATCCTTTAAAACAGAGATGAGGAGGAATTTCTTCAGCCAGAGAGTGGTGAATCTGTGGAACTCTTCGCCGCAGAAGGCTGTGGAGACCAGGTAATTGAGTGTCTTTAAGACAGAGATAGATAGTTTCTTGATTAATAAGGGGATCCAGGGTTATGGGGAAAAGGCAGGAGAATGGGGATGAGAAAAATATCAGCCATGATTGAACGGTAGAGAAGATGAGATGGGCCCAATGGCCTAATTCTGCTCTGATGTCTTATGGTCTCATGGAGGATAAAATTTAGGCTGTAAATGGCAGAACACTTAGGAACATTAACATACAGAGGGATCTGGGTGTGCAGGTGCACAGTTCCCAAAAGTGGCAACACAGGTGGCCAAGGTGATTAAGAAGGCATACGGCATGCTTGCCTTCATCAGCCGGGGCATTGAGTGCAAGAGTTGGGAAATCATGTTGCAGCTATATTAAACCTTGGTTAGGCCACATTTGGAGTATTGCGTGCAGTTCTGGTCACCACACTACCAGGAGGTGGTGGAAGCTTTGGAGAGAGTGCAAAGAAGGTTCACCAGGATGTTGCCTGGTCTCGAGGGTGTTGGCTATGAGGAGAGATTGAATAAACTGGGATTGTTTTCACTGGAAAGACGGAGGCTGAGGGGAAACCTGATAGAAGTCTACAAAATGATGAGGCGCATAGACAGGGTGGATAGTCAGAGGTTTTTCCCCAGGGTGGAAGTGTCAATTACAAGGGGGCACAGGTTCAAGGTGAGAGGGGGAAAGTTTAAGGGAGATGTGCGGGGGAAGGTTTTCACTCAGAGAGTGGTGGGTGTCTGGAACGCGCTGCCAGAGGAGGTGGTGGAAGCAGGTTAAAGTCCAACAGGTTTATTTGGAATCACAGACTTCAGAGGGCTGCTCTTTCTTCAGGTGAGACTCAACCTGATTGGCTTGCAACCCTGCCCTATGACAACGTGCACTGTGATACGGCTGGATCGCCATTCTCTGCGCCGTGGGTCACCGCAAATAAATCACTCCACAAACGTTTGCCAAAGCAAATCTGGCAGCTCTGCAAGTCTCAACGTCACCAAGGACACTTATTTTCGACAGTATTCCAGCGAGTGGACTGACTACCCGAAATGTGGAGTTGCCAGCGTTGGACTGGGGTAGGCACAGTAAGTAGCCTCACAATGCCAGGTTAAAGTCCAACAGGTTTATTTGGTAGCACAAGCCTTCGGAGCATTGCCTCTTCATCAGGTGAGAGGGTGGTGACTCGCAGAGGTGGATTCTCACAGAAAGTGGTGACTCACCTGATGAAGGAGCAGCGCTCTGAAAGCTCCTGCTCCCAAATAAACCTGTTGGACTTTAACCTAGTGTTGTGAGACTTCTTACTGTGCCTACCCAAAGGGAGATAAAAATCAGCTTGTGGGACCAGTCACGCACAATTATCTCAAATGTTCATCGACAGGTCTGGGTATCTTCCTGTTAAACCAAGCTGTCAATTCCAAAGCCACAAATGTAAATCGCACACCCTTCAGGTTTCACGCTCTGACAGCTCTTAGCACAACAAACCGCACTCCAAAAGGGAGTCTGATCCAGGTATACAAAATATTAAACGGGATTGAAGAAAATAAACATCGACCAAATGTCCTGTTATGGGGCAATCTGGAACCAAAGGTCACAGCTATAGGTTGAGAGGCAGTAGATTCAGCACCGAGATGAGGAGGAACTACTTCTCGAGTTTGTGGAACTCGCTGCCCCATAGCCAGTGGAGTCTGAATCGTTTCAAGAAGTAGGTGAATATATTTCTAATAAAAAAGGGATAAGGGGATATGGGGAACAGGTGTGAGGTGGATTTAAGACCAGGGAGAGATCAGCTGTGATCTGACTGAATGGTAGAGCAGGCTAAAAGGACTGAATTGCCTACTTCTGCTCTTAATTCCTATGATGGCGCCAGCATAGAGGGTAAACCTTGCCCCCCAGCACCAGCGCAGGAGTCAGCTCCCCCCCACCCCCAGTGCACATGGCAGATCTTGGCCACTGATGCCATTGCACAGGTTAGACTTCACTCCAGTTTCTACAAGACAAGCTCACTTAGACAACAAAAACAGAAAATGCTGGAAAATCTCAGCAGGTCTGC
Organism: Mustelus asterias; assembly: GCF_964213995.1. Lineage (NCBI taxonomy): Eukaryota > Metazoa > Chordata > Chondrichthyes > Carcharhiniformes > Triakidae > Mustelus > Mustelus asterias. Next base: position 105,946 of record NW_027590591.1, read on the forward strand.
AGCATCTTAGTGTATTTATTTATTGATCACAAGTAGGCTTACATTAACACTGCAATGGAGTTACTGTGAAAATCCCCTAGTCCCCACACTCCGGGGCCTGTTCGGGTACACTGAGGGAGAATTTAGCAGGGCCAATGCACCTAACCAGCACGTCTTTCAGTCTGTAGGAGCACCCGGAGGAAACACACACAGACACGGGGAGAACGTGCAAACTCCACACAGACAGTGACCCAAGGCTGGAATCAAACCTGGGTCCCTCGTGCTGTGAGGCAGCAGTGCTAACCACTGTGCCACCTCACACTGTGGAGAGAGAATAGAGCCAACGTTGCGAGTCTGGGTGACCCTTCGTCTGGGCTCACTTAGATGCTGGTTTCGTTGGAGTCTGTGCGTCTCCATCCTGGATTCCTCAGCTCCACTGAGGCCAGCAGGAAAACCAGCCAAATACTCTGCCAGTTCGGTGACTGAACATCTTGGTTATCTATCAGCAATTCCTTTCTCACATTCCGCCTTGCAATGGCATGACATTATCCAACTGTCAGCTCCCCAGCTTGCTTGTGGAATTCCCCTCCAACCTCGCACTGCATTCCAAACATTCAGATTTAGAAGGCGTGGTGCAAATGGCAGCAGACCGGCCGGTAGGGCTTCATAGCTCCCGCCCAACAGGGAGCAGTGTCACACACAAACCAGCTCCTCGGGGAGGCTCAGGTCCGGGAGTGACTCACCCAGCAACACAGCACAGCCAACCTGTCACTCAGCTCAGCGCATGGGATTGTGGGCACTGTCTTCAGATGGAAAGCTGGTTAGCAGATAGGAAGCAAAGAGTTGGAATAAATGGGTCTTTTTCTGATCGGCAAGAGTGACTAGTGTCCTGTGTCTGCAGGGATCTGTGCTAGGACCCCAACAGCTCACATTATATATTAATGATTTGGAAAAGGGAACTGAATGTATTGTCTCCAGATTTGCGGATGATACAAAGTTGGGTGGGAGGGTGAGCTGTGAGGAGGATGCAGAGATGCTTCAGTCTGATTTGGACAGGCTGAGTGTGTGGGCATCTGCATGGAAGATGCAGCATAATGTGGATAAATGTGAGGTTATCCACTTTGGTAGCAATAATAAGACGACAGATTATTATGTGAATGGGTGTAAATTGAGAGAGGTGGATACTCAGTGAGACCTTGGAGTCCTCGTGCATCAGTCGCTGAAAGTAAGCGCGCAGGTACAGCAGGTAGTAAAGACGGCAAATGGTATGTTGGCCTTCATAGCGACAGGATGTGAGTTTGGGAGAGGGGTGTTTTGTTGCAATTGCACAGGGCGTTCATGAGGCCACAGCTGGGGTATTATGTGCAGTTTTGGTGTCCTTATCTGAGGAAGGATGTCCTTGCTATAAAGAATCAGGGTATTGAATTTCATTTTCAGCCATGGGCAGTACAGTGGTTAGCACTGCTGCCTCACAACGCCAGGATCCCGGGTTCAATTCCAGCCTCAGGTGGCTGTCTGTGTCGGGTTTACACGTTCTCAAAGTGTCTGCGTGGGTTTCCTCCGGATCCTCCAGTTCCCTCCACAATCAGGTGGATTAGCCATGCTAAATTGCCCTTTAGTGTCCCAAGATAGCCCGGTTAGGGGGATATATAATGATAATGAACGGCACAAAGGGACAAATGGCTAATCCTGCTTCTATTTTGTGTGTTCCTATGTAACTTGTGCTCTGCTTGTCAGGCAAGGATACAGAACAGCAGGAGAGTCAGCCAATGGTGACTGTGTCAGAGGGCTGGCGCTGGGGGAGGGCCGCGCCGGCGGAGGACCAGCGCTGGGGGAGGGCCGCATCGTCGGGGGGTCGGCGCTGGGGGAGGGCCGCATCATCGGGGGGGTCGGCGCTGGGGGACGGCCGCATCGTCGGGGGGCCGGCGCTGGGGGAGGGCCGCATCGTCGGGGGGCCGGCGCTGGGGGACGGCCGCATCGTCGGGGGGGTCGGCGCTGGGGGAGGGCCGCATCATCGGGGGGGTCGGCGCTGGGGGAGGGCCGCATCGTCGGGGGGCCGGCGCTGGGGGACGGCCGCATCGTCGGGGGGTCGGCGCTGGGGGACGGCCGCATCGTCGGAGGGCCGGCGCTGGGGGACGGCCGCATCGTCGGGGGGTCGGCGCTGGGGGAGGGACGCACCGTCGGAGGGTCGGCACTGGGGGAGCACCGCGCCGGCGGAGGACCAGCGCTGGGGGAGCGCTGCGCCGGCGGAGGGCCGGTGCTGGGGGAGCACCGCGTCGTCGGAGGACCGGCGCTGGGTGAGCGCCGTGCCGTCGGAGGGCCAGCGGTGGGGGAGCGCCGTGCCGTCGGAGGGCCAGCGCTGGGGGAGCGCCACGCCTTCAGAGGGTTGGCGCTGAGGGAACGCAGCGCCGTCGGTAGGCCGGCGCTGGGGGAGAGCCGCACCATCGGAGGGCCGGCGCTGGGGGAGCGCCGCGCCGTCGGAGGGCTGGCACTGAGGGAGGGCCGCGCCGTCGGAGAGCCAGCGCTGGGGGAGCACCGCGCCGGCAGAGGACCAGCGCTGGGGGAGCGCTGCGCCGGCGGAGGGCCGGTGCTGGGAGAGCACCGCCTCGTCGGAGGGCCGGCGCTGGGTGTGCACCGCGCCAGAGGGCCAGCCTGTGGGAGCGTCGCGCCGTCGGAGGGCCAGCGCTGGGGGAGCGCCGCACCATCGCAGGGCCAGTGCTGGGGGCGCGCCACGCTGTTGGTGGGTTGGCGCTGAGGGAACGCCACGCCGTCCGAGGGTTGGCGCTGAGGGAACGCAGCGGCGTCGGTAGGCCGGCGCTGGGGGAGAGCCGCACCGTCGGAGGGCCAGTGCTGGGGGCGCACCACGCTGTCGGAGGTCCAGCACTGGGGGAGCGCCACGCTGTCCGAGGGTTGGCGCTGAGGGAACGCAGCGCCGTCAGTAGGCCGGCGCTGGGGGAGAGCCGCACCGTCGGAGGGCCAGCGCTGGGGGAGCGCCGCACCGTTGGTGGGCCGGCGCTGGGGGAGCGCCGCACCGTTGGTGGGCCGGCGCTGGGGGAGCACCGCACCTTCCGAGGGTTGGTGCTGGTGCTGATTCTGAGCAATGCATTGTCAGAGGGCCAATGCTGGGGAGCATTTCCCATTCTTGTAAACTCCAGAGAAAATAGGCCAAGTCTCCTCGATCTCCGCTCGTAGGACAGTCCCTCCCACCAGCCCAGGGATTGGTCAGGTTCACCTCCTCCCTTGTGCTCCCTCTATGGCCAGCATATCCTTCCTCAGGTAACGAGGCCAAAACTGTACGCAATATGCCAGGTGCGGTCTCGCCAAGGGTCTGCACGAATGCAGCAAGACATCCTTGTTCCTCAACTCAGTTTCCCTCGAGATGAAGGTCAACATGCCATGTACATCAGAGCCAAAACACACACTGCTGCAAACGATGACAAAGCAACGGAAGAACAGACAAAGCTTTTGCGTTTGTGTCAACAACTTGCAAACCATCAGGGTGGCCCAACGGTTACAACTGAGAAATAAAAAGCAGTCGTCCATCTGCAAGATCATAGGAATTGAGAGGAAGGAGCCATTCAGCCCCTCCAGCCTGCTGCCCCGTTTAAGAAGATCACGGCAGATCTATTTGTGGCCTCAAATATCACTTTCCTGCCTGTCTCCTGACCCCTCTAATCTCCACTGCCTTGTCAGTGAGTATATTTAAGGCAGAGTTGAAATATTTCAATGACCATCCTCGCAGTCTTACACGTTTTATATTGTCCTGCCCATGAGAAAGATGGCACCACAATCCCTCTCCAGCATTGAGAGAGACTTCATTGCAGGATAAATTGTGCTGGAAACTGGTCCTGCCGCGTGTTAAGGTGACCGGTGGACTGTTAAAATGATCTGACCCAGCTCACATACGTTTCCCTACAAAAGCCAAGCTCCACACTTCAGGTTGAATGCATCTCACACACAAAACGGATCCCAAACTTTCCATATCTACCACAGAGTACAATGTGGAGGTGCCGGCGTTGGGCTGGGGTAAACACAGTAAGAAGTCTCACAACACCAGGTTAAAGTCCAACAGGTTTATTTGGAAGCAAAAGCCACTAGCTTTCGGAGCACTGCCCCCCTTCATCAGGTGAGTCTCAGAGCACACCATGGTAAACCGCGCCTGATCGCTCGGGGAACAGCCCACAGGGTCGTGTTCACCACTAGCCCTGTTTAAGCAGGGCAAGGAGTGGGATATGCTCCAGTTTCCTCCCACAGTCCAAAGATGTGCAGGTTAGGTGGATTAAGAACATAAGAAGATAAGAAATAGGAGCAGGAGTAGGCCATCTAGCCCCTCGAGCCTGCCCCGCCATTCAATAAGATCATGGCTGATCTGACGTGGATCAGTACCACTTACCCGCCTGATCCCCATAACCCTTAATTCCCTTACCGCTCAGGAATCCATCCATCCGCGCTTTAAACATATTCAGCGAGGTAGCCTCCACCACCTCAGTGGGCAGAGAATTCCAGAGATTCACCACCCTCTGGGAGAAGAAGTTCCTCCTCAACTCTGTCTTAAACCGACCCCCCTTTATTTTGAGGCTGTGTCCTCTAGTTTTAACTTCCTTACTAAGTGGAAAGAATCTCTCCGCCTCCACCCTATCCAGCCCCCGCATTATCTTATAAGTCTCCATAAGATCCCCCCTCATCCTTCTAAACTGGGGAAGGTGGGACCTGTACAAACAGGACGGGGTGCACCTGAACCAGAGGGGCACCAATATCCTCGGAGGGAAATTTGTTACGGCTCTTCAGGGGGGTTTAAACTAATTTGTCAGGGGAGTGGGAAAGGGAGTTGTAGTCCAGAAGTCAGTGAGGGTGGTGAGGTATTGGGGAAGGTATCAGGGTCAAGGGTGGGTACTGGTAGACAGGAAGGTGGGTTGAAGTGTGTCTACTTCAATGCAAGGAGCATCCGGAACAAGGTAGATGAACTTGGGGCGTGGATTGGTACTTGGGACTACGCTGTTGTGGCCATTACGGAGACGTGGGTAGAACAAGGACAGGAATGGCTGTTGGACGTTCCGGGGTATAGATGTTTCACTAAGTGTAGGGAAGCTGGTAAAAGAGGTGGAAGAGTGGCATTGTTAATCAAGGATAGTTTAACGGCTGCGGAAAGGCACTTCGTGGGGGATCTGCACACTGAGGTAATATGGGCTGAGGTTAGAAATAGGAAAGGAGCGGTCACGTTGCTAGGAGTTTACTATAGGCCCCCAAATAGTAATAGAGATGTGGAGGAAGAAATTGCTAAGCAGATTATGGATATGTGTGGGGGTCACAAAGTAGTTGTCATGGGGGACTTTAACTTTCCAAATATTGATTGGAACCTTTGTAGGTCAAATAGTTTGGATGGGGCAGTTTTTGTGCAGTGTGTGCGGGAGGGTTTCCTGACACAATATGTGGATGGGCCGACTAGAGGTGAGGCCACATTGGATTTGGTACTGGGAAATGAACCGGGCCAAGTGTTAGATTTGGTTGTGGGAGAGCAATTTGGAGATAGTGACCACAATTCGGTGTCTTTTGTTATTGCAATGGAGAGGGATAGGGCCGTACGGCAGGGCAAGGTTTACAATTGGGGGAGGGGTAATTATGATGCGATTAGGCAAGAATTAGGGGGCATAAGTTGGGAACAGAAACTGTCAGAGAAAGGAACTAATGAAAAGTGGAACTTTTTCAAGGAACAAATACTGGATGTCCTTGATAGGTATGTTCCTGTCAGGCAGGGAGGAAATGGCCGAGTGAGGGAACCATGGTTCACAAAAGAGGTGGAATGTCTTGTGAAAAGGAAGAGGGAAGCTTATGTAGGGATGAGGAAACAAGGTTCAGATGGCTCGATTGAGGGTTACAAGTTAGCAAGGAATGAGCTGAAAAAGGGGCTTAGGAGAGCTAGGAGGGGACATGAGAAGTCCTTGGCGGGTCGGATCAAGGAAAACCCCAAGGCTTTTTACTCTTATGTGAGGAATAAAAGAATGACCAGGGTGAGGTTAGGGCCGGTCAAGGACAGTAGTGGGAACTTGTGTATGGAGTCAGTAGAGATAGGCGAGGTGATGAATGAATACTTTTCTTCAGTGTTCACCAAGGAGAGGGGCCATGTTTTTGAGGAAGAGAAGGTGTTACAGGCTAATAGGCTGGAGGAAATAGATGTTCGGAGGGAGGATGTCTTGGCAGTTTTGAATAAACTGAAGGTCGATAAGTCCCCTGGGCCTGATGAAATGTATCCTAGGATTCTGTGGGAGGCAAGGGATGAGATTGCAGAGCCTTTGGCGTTGATCTTTGGGTCCTCGCTGTCCACGGGGATGGTGCCAGAGGACTGGAGAATGGCGAATGTTGTTCCTCTGTTTAAGAAAGGGAATAGAAATGACCCTGGTAATTATAGACCGGTTAGTCTTACTTCGGTGGTTGGTAAATTGATGGAAAGGGTCCTTAGGGATGGGATTTACGACCATTTAGAAAGATGCGGATTAATCCGAGATAGTCAGCACGGATTCGTGAAGGGCAAGTCGTGCCTCACAAATTTGATAGAATTTTTTGAGGAGGTAACTAAGTGTGTTGATGAAGGTAGGGCAGTTGATGTCATATACATGGATTTTAGTAAGGCGTTTGATAAGGTCCCCCATGGTCGGCTTATGATGAAAGTGAGGAGGTGTGGGATAGAGGGAAAGTTGGCCGATTGGATAGGTAACTGGCTGTCTGACCGAAGACAGAGGGTGGTGGTCGATGGAAAATTTTCGGATTGGAGGCAGGTTGCTAGCGGTGTGCCGCAGGGATCAGTGCTTGGTCCTCTGCTCTTTGTGATTTTTATTAATGACTTAGAGGAGGGGGCGGAAGGGTGGATCAGTAAATTTGCTGATGACACCAAGATTGGTGGAGTAGTGGATGAGGTGGAGGGCTGTTGTAGGCTGCAAAGAGACATAGATAGGATGCAAAGCTGGGCTGAAAAATGGCAAATGGAGTTTAACCCTGATAAATGTGAGGTGATTCATTTTGCTAGGACTAATTTAAATGTGGATTACAGGGTCAAAGGTAGGGTTCTGAAGACTGTGGAGGAACAGAGAGATCTTGGGGTCCATATCCACAGATCTCTAAAGGTTGCCACTCAAGTGGATAGAGCTGTGAAGAAGGCCTATAGTGTGTTAGCTTTTATTAACAGGGGGTTGGAGTTTAAGAGCCGTGGGGTTATGCTGCAACTGTACAGGACCTTGGTGAGACCACATTTGGAATATTGTGTGCAGTTCTGGTCACCTCACTATAAGAAGGATGTGGAAGCGCTGGAAAGAGTGCAGAGGAGATTTACCAGGATGCTGCCTGGTTTGGAGGGTAGGTCATATGAGGAAAGGTTGAGGGAGCTAGGGCTGTTCTCTCTGGAGCGGAGGAGGCTGAGGGGAGACTTAATAGAGGTGTATAAAATGATGAAGGGGATAGATAGAGTGAACGTTCAAAGACTATTTCCTCGGGTGGATGGAGCTATTACAAGGGGGCATAACTATAGGGTTCGTGGTGGGAGATACAGGACGGATATCAGAGGTAGGTTCTTTACGCAGAGAGTGGTTGGGGCGTGGAATGGACTGCCTGCAGTGATAGTGGAGTCAGACACTTTAGAAACATTTAAGCGGTTATTGGATAGGCACATGGAGCACACCAGGATGATAGGGAGTGGGATAGCTTGATCTTGGTTTCAGATAAAGCTCGGCACAACATCGTGGGCCGAAGGGCCTGTTCTGTGCTGTACTGTTCTATGTTCTATGTTCTAAACTCCAACGAGTACAAACCCAATCTCCTCAGCCTCTCCTCATAATCCAAACCCCTCATCTCCGGTATCAACCTGGTGAACCTTCTCTGCACTCCCTCCAATGCCAATATATCCTTCCTCATATAAGGGGACCAATACTGCACACAGTATTCCAGCTGCGGCCTCACCAATGCCCTGTACAGGTGCATCAAGACATCCCTGCTTTTATATTCTATCCCCCTCGCGATATAGGCCAACATCCCATTTGCCTTCTTGATCACCTGTTGTACCTGCAGACTGGGCTTTTGCGTCTCATGCACAAGGACCCCCAGGTCCCTTTGCACGGTAGCATGATTTAATTTGTTTCCATTGAGATAGTAATCCCATTTGTTATTATTTCCTCCAAAGTGTATAACCTCGCATTTATCAACGTTATACTCCATTTGCCATATCCTCGCCCACTCACTCAGCCTGTCCAAATCTCTCTGCAGATCTTCTCCGTCCTCCACACGATTCACTTTTCCACTTATCTTTGTGTCGTCTGCAAACTTCGTTACCCTACACTCCGTCCCCTCCTCCAGATCATCTATATTGGCCATGGTAAATGTGTGCGGTTACAGGGATAGAGTGGAGGAAGAGGGCTTGGGTAAGATGCTCTGTCAGAGAGTTGCACAAGCTCGATGGGTTGAATGGCCTCTTTCTGCACTGTCGGGATTTTACGGCTCTCACGTACAAGATACCAGCTCAAGCTCTGGGAGCTCGCAAACATTTACAAACTTTACTTCCCACCGTCTCCACGCCATGAGAGAGAGATTGACTTTTCGGGATTGATGCGACCGATGTCTCCAGTCAAACGCCCTTTGGCACGACAGGAAAGGCCAGTTGCCCGATCCCGATCACCACCTTACCCGGGATCAACCGCCTCAAAGACTGGGATTTAGATACGGGCTATTCCTGTGCCGTGTCAGTACGGTGCAGTGTGGTTCTACTTAGTCCAAGTTGTTGTGTAATTACCGCAGGTGAACAGAAAATGCAGAAAGAGTGCACTAACCTGCAGTTCACACCAAGCAACTTCCACCCAGGTCTCGGTATCCAGCCCTTTATACACAGTCTTGAAGGCCCCTCGGCCAAGCTCAATGTCAAACTTCAAGAACCGGCCTCCCGGAGAGGTGGCGACCGCCTTCATTTCAGCCTCCTCCTCATTCTCCTTCTCCGTCCTCTCCCGCGCCGCGTCCTTCGCACTGTCCTGGGCGGCCTTCGGCGTCCCAGGCTCACTCCTGCCCTCTGGCACGCTGGGGCAGAGCTGGGTGTCAGCAGCAGCGGCGGGCTGCCGGGCAGCCAGCTCCCGGTCCACCAGCTCCCGGTCCACCACTTCCACGCTCCGCCGCACAAAGCGGTGGTTCTCAGCGCTCCTGCCCAGCCTCGGGGGGCTGCCATCGCCGGGCTTCTCCGCCTTGCTCGGCGCCGTGATTGGGTTGGGCTCATTGCCGGCTGGGCTCTGGCCTGAGCTGGAGGGCACCCTGCCCAGTTTGCCGGAATCCCCCGGGCCGGCTGGCTCTCCTGGGTCCGTGGCCATCTCGCAAGCGTGGGGTCTCTCAATCTGGTGAGGAGGAGCAGGGGAAATAAAGAGAGACCTCCCACACTCTGTCTCCCTTTCGTCAGATCAACCAACCTTTGAAACGCTGCGTTTAGCTTAGGACATGGTGACTGGATGGCTCCCGCTGTAATCTTCAAGCAGGCATCTCGACAAGCGAGGAGAATCGTGCAGAATCCTTCCTCTTCAATTTCTAATCACACGCCGATCAATCATAGGACACAAAATTCTCTGTTCAAGAAAAAGAAAAGGGAATATAAATACATTGGGAGGGGAGAAGGGGATAGGTAAAACAAACACGCCCCAGCAACTCTTTCAACAGAAAGCACAAGAGCGTGAAAACTGTCTTCAAAAAACATTTAAAGACAATCGACTGATCTAGTCATGTTCCTTCACAGTCAGCCTGCCCTGATCGGGACCTCACTGGCTTTACAAGAAAGTCATTTAAAGTTTGCCGGCTTCTGTCAGCCTGCCACTCCCCACCCCCCACCACCCCCTCTCTACCTGATCAGATATTATCACCTACTCTCCTGAAGGGACAGGTGGCTGAACAGGGAACCTTGAACAACAACAAAGGGTCGTGAATATAGCCCAGGGCATCACGCAAACCAGCCTCCCATCCACTGACTCTGTCTACACTTCCCGCTGCCTCAGGAAAGCAGCCGGCATAATCAAGGACCCCACGCACCCCAGACATTCTCTCTTCCACCTTTTTCCGTCGGGAAAAGGATACAAAAGTCTGAGGTCACGCACCAACCGACTCAAGAACAGCTTCTTCCCTGCTGCCATCAGATTTTTGAATGGACTTACCTTATATTAAGTTGATCTTTCCCTACACCTTAGCTATGACTGTTACACTACATTCTGCACCCTCTCCTTTCCTTCTCTATGAACGGTATGCTTTGTATAGCATGCAAGAAACAATACTTTTCACTGTACCCCAATACAAATGACAATAATAAATCAAATCAAAAATCGAATCGCGCATACTTCACACCCCCAAGCAACTACTCAACTCACGACAGCAGTGATCACAGGGAGGAGGGCACCACCACCGACATGCTCTTGCCTGAACTCACTCAACATCCACACATGCAGACTTACTAAGGTGAAGGGGAACCTTTGCACTGAAACCCCCACCACCTCACTGTTGCTGCCTACTGTATCTGTGACTAATCCAGTCTCTCCGAATCAATAAAAATTAGGTGTCCATCCTAATGAGAAAACTGGAGGTCCGTTACTGCTCATCTCTGTCGGTCATTCCATGTCACATTGCCATCCCAGGAACCCAGCTTGAAATGTACAAGAGACACACAAAGGGGTTCAGTGGAGTGGAGCTACGGGACGCCCCGCCCAATTGCCTGATCAGAGCGGCACCAAGCCAGCGTTCAGGGTTGGAAAGAAACCTAGACTGGCCGAACGCAACAGATTTCAGCACAGGATGGTCACTGTCTGTGCGGAGTCTGCACGTTCTCCCCGTGCTCCGGTTTCCTTCCACAGTCCGAAAGATGTGCTGGTTAGGGTGCATTGGCCATGCTAAATTCTCCCTCGGTGTGCCCGAACAGGCGCCGGAGTGAGGCGACTAGGGGATTTTCACAGTAACTTCATCGCAGTGTTAATGTAAGCCCGTTTGTGACACTAATAAATAAACCAAAACTTTTTGATTCTCCCAAAAGAGAACATCCTCTCCACATCCACTCGGTCAAGAAACCGCCTCAGGGTCTTACAGCTTTCAATCAAGCTCCATGAGCAGCATTATTTGGTTAGCTGCTCAAATTGCACGTCTTTCAGACTGTGGGAGGAAACCGGAGCACCCGATGGAAACCCACGCAGACACAGGGAAAAAGTACAGGCTCCACATTGGCAGTGACCCAAGCCGGGAATCGAACCCAGGTCCCTGGCGCTGAGGTGGCAGTGCTGGGCGCAGGGCGGTAGATAGAAATTTCAGTCCAAAGTTATATTTCGTTTGTCCTGCAGGTATAAAATCTTTCTTAAAAAATTAATTTTGCACCTTCCAAACTTAGAAGACACTTTCCTGCTATCCTGACTGTATTTTAGAGCTAGTTCGGGCAGCGATGGGAGGCAGAAGCAGAGACAGGCAGGGGAATGAACGCAGTCTCATTGCTAAGTACTAAAATGAACACATCCGCAACGGAGGTAATCTCTAAATGACTTGACTCCAGGCAGAAGATGTTTGCAATGATTTGAGCAGCAAGTGGTTTTACTGCTTGACATTTCAAAGAATTGCACATCTATGAGGAAACAGCAGTGGCAGGAAACGAGTTCCGGTTCACACAGCCTGACTTAGAAATTAGAGCAAAGGAGATTGTTTGGCCCATCGAATCTGTAAGAGTTTTAACAACACCAGGTTAAAGTCCAACAGGTTTATTTGGTATTGGCCAGCCCTAGCTCTCTCTCTCCACTCTCATTTCCCTGCCCATTTCCAAATCCTTCGTCGCTGATCCGACAGCCACTGGCTTCTGGTGAGACTCCATTAAACCTGGAAGCGAGGGGGAAGGTCCCATAATTGGACTGTATCCCCAGACCCCCACTGGCACCAGGATCGGGCACACCCCGAATGGAGGAGGAGCGGCTGGTTAAGGATGGTGGTCTGACTGCTCTTCTGACACAAAGATTTCCCTCAGACCCCCAATGTGTGCCAAGTCGTGGCATCCCTGCCAACCTAATTCAAGGTGACACCGGAGCATGGCGACTTCCAGCGAGCTGTCCTCATTATACCCTCTAACTCTATCTTTTACTCTCATTCTATGCTCTTTAAACTGTACTCTAACTCTTTTAAAACTCTTCACACTCTAGCTGTGACTGTAACACTACATTCTGCACCCTCGCCTTTTCTTCTCCCCTATGTACTCTATGAACTGTATGCTTTGTCTGTATAGCGTGCAAGAAACAATACTTTTCACTGTATACTAATACATGTGACATCGGCGAGGGGTTGGAGGGTGGGGGAGGGAGAAGGGAGACATCGGACCTCTCTCTCGGACACCGCAATTGATACTGTGACCCAGCTGGAGGATTTTGGGGACTGTAAGGATGGGTTGCGCGGGGGGAGGGAGAGAGAGAGAGAGAGAAGAGGCACGAGAGAGAGAAAAATAAATAGAAGTCAAAGGATTAATGGGTCAAAAGATGACAAAACAAGAGAGAGAGAGAACAGATTACAGCTATTGTTACATACCCATGGACACAAACCAGGCAAAAACCATTGCTCCAAACCCACATGCTTCATTTGCTTTGCTCAACAGGCTGGTGCACTCTTGGTAATCAAAAGCTCTCTGGCAGCAGGGTGTCCCTTAAGCTTCTTAACTACACCCCTCAGGCATCATTGGCCAAACACTACCCTATCGAAAAGCCGGCAGCCAAGCATCAAAGCGACACCTCTCGGAGCTCAGCACAGAAACCTGCAGCAAACCTGGAGACTGTTTTTACTGCTGCAATCTGCACGCCCTGGGGAGCCTCATCAGCCACCCTCGTACCTGGCGATTCTTTCACCTGCGCTGAGGGGCGGGTTAAAAATAGGTGGTGACCCGCTTTGGGCAGACGAGCAACAAGCTGACAGTGCAAGATTCTCAGACTCAGGCGCACTGCGCTGCAATCAGCCAAGCAGTTTATTTCATTCATTAGTCACAAGTAAGGCTTACATTAACACTGCAATGAAGTTACTGTGAAAACCCCCTAGGAAATGATGAGTCAGACCTCAGTTCCAGGTCCCCGCCAATTTGGTCTGTCGTGAGGCAAAGCAAGAGCAGGCCAACCCAGCTCCCAAGTGAACCCGGGCCTGAGGCAGCAAAGTCTCGAACGCGGGGAGAGGAAATCCCCGATCCGGCCCCGCATAGCCTAGTTCCCGTGACCTTACAAAGGGTTGGCAGACACAGGACAGGCAGAATGACCCACTTGTGCCATCACAAACAAAGTCCATTTGTATAGTAGAAGGGCACACAATCCCTACAGTGCAAAAGGAGGCCAGCTGGCCCATTGAGTCTGCTCAGACACTCTGACAGAGCATCACAACCAGGCCCTACTCCTGGAACCCCACATATTTATCCTGCTCATCCCCCTGATCTGCACATCTTTGAACACTAGAGGGAGAGACACACACAGAGAGAGAGAGACACACACAGAGAGAGAGAGACACACACAGAGAGAGAGAGACACACACAGAGAGAGAGAGACACACACAGAGAGAGAGAGACACACACAGAGAGAGAGAGACACACACAGAGAGAGAGAGACACACACAGAGAGAGAGAGACACACACACAGAGAGAGAGAGACACACACAGAGAGAGAGAGACACACACAGAGAGAGAGAGACACACACAGAGAGAGACACACACAGAGAGAGAGAGACACACACAGAGAGAGAGAGACACACACAGAGAGAGAGAGACACACACAGAGAGAGAGAGACACACACAGAGAGAGAGAGACACACACAGAGAGAGAGAGACACACACAGAGAGAGAGAGACACACACAGAGAGAGAGAGACACACACAGAGAGAGAGAGACACGCAGAGAGAGAGACAGACGCAGAGAGAGAGACAGACGCAGAGAGAGAGAGACAGACGCAGAGAGAGAGACAGACGCAGAGAGAGAGACAGACGCAGAGAGAGAGACAGAGGCAGAGAGAGAGACAGAGGCAGAGAGAGAGACAGAGGCAGAGAGAGACAGACAGAGGCAGAGAGAGACAGACAGAGGCAGAGAGAGACAGACAGAGGCAGAGAGAGACAGACAGAGGCAGAGAGAGACAGACAGAGGCAGAGAGAGACAGACAGAGGCAGAGAGAGACAGACAGAGGCAGAGAGAGACAGACAGAGGCAGAGAGAGACAGACAGAGGCAGAGAGAGACAGACAGAGGCAGAGAGAGACAGACAGAGGCAGAGAGAGACAGACAGAGGCAGAGAGAGACAGACAGAGGCAGAGAGAGACAGACAGAGGCAGAGAGAGACAGACAGAGGCAGAGAGAGACAGACAGAGGCAGAGAGAGACAGACAGAGGCAGAGAGAGACAGACAGAGGCAGAGAGAGACAGACAGAGGCAGAGAGAGACAGACAGAGGCAGAGAGAGACAGACAGAGGCAGAGAGAGACAGACAGAGGCAGAGAGAGACAGACAGAGGCAGAGAGAGACAGACAGAGGCAGAGAGAGACAGACAGAGGCAGAGAGAGACAGACAGAGGCAGAGAGAGACAGACAGAGGCAGAGAGAGACAGACAGAGGCAGAGAGAGACAGACAGAGGCAGAGAGAGACAGACAGAGGCAGAGAGAGACAGACAGAGGCAGAGAGAGACAGACAGAGGCAGAGAGAGACAGACAGAGGCAGAGAGAGACAGACAGAGGCAGAGAGAGACAGACAGAGGCAGAGAGAGACAGACAGAGGCAGAGAGAGACAGACAGAGGCAGAGAGAGACAGACAGAGGCAGAGAGAGACAGACAGAGGCAGAGAGAGACAGACAGAGGCAGAGAGAGACAGACAGAGGCAGAGAGAGACAGACAGAGGCAGAGAGAGACAGACAGAGGCAGAGAGAGACAGACAGAGGCAGAGAGAGACAGACAGAGGCAGAGAGAGACAGACAGAGGCAGAGAGAGACAGACAGAGGCAGAGAGAGACAGACAGAGGCAGAGAGAGACAGACAGAGGCAGAGAGAGACAGACAGAGGCAGAGAGAGACAGACAGAGGCAGAGAGAGACAGACAGAGGCAGAGAGAGACAGACAGAGGCAGAGAGAGACAGACAGAGGCAGAGAGAGACAGACAGAGGCAGAGAGAGACAGACAGAGGCAGAGAGAGACAGACAGAGGCAGAGAGAGACAGACAGAGGCAGAGAGAGACAGACAGAGGCAGAGAGAGACAGACAGAGGCAGAGAGAGACAGACAGAGGCAGAGAGAGACAGACAGAGGCAGAGAGAGACAGACAGAGGCAGAGAGAGACAGACAGAGGCAGAGAGAGACAGACAGAGGCAGAGAGAGACAGACAGAGGCAGAGAGAGACAGACAGAGGCAGAGAGAGACAGACAGAGGCAGAGAGAGACAGACAGAGGCAGAGAGAGACAGACAGAGGCAGAGAGAGACAGACAGAGGCAGAGAGAGACAGACAGAGGCAGAGAGAGACAGACAGAGGCAGAGAGAGACAGACAGAGGCAGAGAGAGACAGACAGAGGCAGAGAGAGACAGACAGAGGCAGAGAGAGACAGACAGAGGCAGAGAGAGACAGACAGAGGCAGAGAGAGACAGACAGAGGCAGAGAGAGACAGACAGAGGCAGAGAGAGACAGACAGAGGCAGAGAGAGACAGACAGAGGCAGAGAGAGACAGACAGAGGCAGAGAGAGACAGACAGAGGCAGAGAGAGACAGACAGAGGCAGAGAGAGACAGACAGAGGCAGAGAGAGACAGACAGAGGCAGAGAGAGACAGACAGAGGCAGAGAGAGACAGACAGAGGCAGAGAGAGACAGACAGAGGCAGAGAGAGACAGACAGAGGCAGAGAGAGACAGACAGAGGCAGAGAGAGACAGACAGAGGCAGAGAGAGACAGACAGAGGCAGAGAGAGACAGACAGAGGCAGAGAGAGACAGACAGAGGCAGAGAGAGACAGACAGAGGCAGAGAGAGACAGACAGAGGCAGAGAGAGACAGACAGAGGCAGAGAGAGACAGACAGAGGCAGAGAGAGACAGACAGAGGCAGAGAGAGACAGACAGAGGCAGAGAGAGACAGACAGAGGCAGAGAGAGACAGACAGAGGCAGAGAGAGACAGACAGAGGCAGAGAGAGACAGACAGAGGCAGAGAGAGACAGACAGAGGCAGAGAGAGACAGACAGAGGCAGAGAGAGACAGACAGAGGCAGAGAGAGACAGACAGAGGCAGAGAGAGACAGACAGAGGCAGAGAGAGACAGACAGAGGCAGAGAGAGACAGACAGAGGCAGAGAGAGACAGACAGAGGCAGAGAGAGACAGACAGAGGCAGAGAGAGACAGACAGAGGCAGAGAGAGACAGACAGAGGCAGAGAGAGACAGACAGAGGCAGAGAGAGACAGACAGAGGCAGAGAGAGACAGACAGAGGCAGAGAGAGACAGACAGAGGCAGAGAGAGACAGACAGAGGCAGAGAGAGACAGACAGAGGCAGAGAGAGACAGACAGAGGCAGAGAGAGACAGACAGAGGCAGAGAGAGACAGACAGAGGCAGAGAGAGACAGACAGAGGCAGAGAGAGACAGACAGAGGCAGAGAGAGACAGACAGAGGCAGAGAGAGACAGACAGAGGCAGAGAGAGACAGACAGAGGCAGAGAGAGACAGACAGAGGCAGAGAGAGACAGACAGAGGCAGAGAGAGACAGACAGAGGCAGAGAGAGACAGACAGAGGCAGAGAGAGACAGACAGAGGCAGAGAGAGACAGACAGAGGCAGAGAGAGACAGACAGAGGCAGAGAGAGACAGACAGAGGCAGAGAGAGAGCGACAGACGCAGAGAGAGAGCGCCAGACGCAGAGAGAGAGCGCCAGACTCAGAGAGAGAGCGCCAGACTCAGAGAGAGAGCGCCAGACTCAGAGAGAGAGCGCCAGACTCAGAGAGAGAGCGCCAGACTCAGAGAGAGAGCGCCAGACTCAGAGAGAGAGCGCCAGACTCAGAGAGAGAGCGCCAGACTCAGAGAGAGCGCCAGACTCAGAGAGAGAGCGCCAGACTCAGAGAGAGAGCGCCAGACTCAGAGAGAGAGCGCCAGACTCAGAGAGAGAGCGCCAGACTCAGAGAGAGAGCGCCAGACTCAGAGAGAGAGCGCCAGACTCAGAGAGAGAGCGCCAGACTCAGAGAGAGAGCGCCAGACTCAGAGAGAGAGCGCCAGACTCAGAGAGAGAGCGCCAGACTCAGAGAGAGAGCGCCAGACTCAGAGAGAGAGCGCCAGACTCAGAGAGAGAGCGCCAGACTCAGAGAGAGAGCGCCAGACTCAGAGAGAGAGCGCCAGACTCAGAGAGAGAGCGCCAGACTCAGAGAGAGAGCGCCAGACTCAGAGAGAGAGCGCCAGACTCAGAGAGAGAGCGCCAGACTCAGAGAGAGAGCGCCAGACTCAGAGAGAGAGCGCCAGACTCAGAGAGAGAGCGCCAGACTCAGAGAGAGAGCGCCAGACTCAGAGAGAGAGCGCCAGACTCAGAGAGAGAGCGCCAGACTCAGAGAGAGAGCGCCAGACTCAGAGAGAGAGCGCCAGACTCAGAGAGAGAGCGCCAGACTCAGAGAGAGAGCGCCAGACTCAGAGAGAGAGCGCCAGACTCAGAGAGAGAGCGCCAGACTCAGAGAGAGAGCGCCAGACTCAGAGAGAGAGCGCCAGACTCAGAGAGAGAGCGCCAGACTCAGAGAGAGAGCGCCAGACACAGAGAGAGAGCGCCAGACTCAGAGAGAGAGCGCCAGACTCAGAGAGAGAGCGCCAGACTCAGAGAGAGAGCGCCAGACACAGAGAGAGAGCGCCAGACTCAGAGAGAGAGCGCCAGACTCAGAGAGAGAGCGCCAGACACAGAGAGAGAGCGCCAGACTCAGAGAGAGAGCGCCAGACTCAGAGAGAGAGCGCCAGACACAGAGAGAGAGCGCCAGACACAGAGAGAGCGCGCCAGACACAGAGAGAGAGCGCCAGACACAGAGAGCGCGCCAGACACAGAGAGAGCGCGCCAGACACAGAGAGAGCGCGCCAGACACAGAGAGAGCGCGCCAGACACAGAGAGAGCGCGCCAGACACAGAGAGAGCGCGCCAGACACAGAGAGAGCGCGCCAGACTCAGAGAGAGCGCGCCAGACACAGAGAGAGCGCGCCAGACACAGAGAGAGCGCGCCAGACACAGAGAGAGCGCGCCAGACACAGAGAGAGCGCGCCAGACACAGAGAGAGCGCGCCAGACACAGAGAGAGCGCGCCAGACACAGAGAGAGCGCGCCAGACACAGAGAGAGCGCGCCAGACACAGAGAGAGCGCGCCAGACACAGAGAGAGCGCGCCAGACACAGAGAGAGAGCGCCAGACACAGAGAGAGAGCGCCAGACACAGAGAGAGAGCGCCAGACACAGAGAGAGCGCGCCAGACACAGAGAGAGCGCGCCAGACACAGAGAGAGAGCGCCAGACACAGAGAGAGAGCGCCAGACACAGGGAGAGAGCGCCAGACACAGAGAGAACGCGCCAGACACAGAGAGAGAGCGCCAGACACAGAGAGAGAGCGCCAGACACAGAGAGAGAGCGCCAGACACAGAGAGAGAGCGCCAGACACAGAGAGAGAGCGCCAGACACAGAGAGAGAGCGCCAGACACAGAGAGAGAGCGCCAGACACAGAGAGAGTGCGCCAGACACAGAGAGAGAGCGCCAGACACAGAGAGAGAGCGCCAGACACAGAGAGAGAGCGCCAGACACAGAGAGAGAGCGCCAGACACAGAGAGAGAGCGCCAGACAAGAGAGAGCGCCAGACACAGAGAGAGAGCGCCAGACACAGAGAGAGCGCCAGACACAGAAGAGAGCGCCAGACACAGAGAGAGCCGCACAGACACAAGAGAGAGCGCCAGACACAGAGAGAGCGCCAGACACAGAGAGAGCGCCAGACACAGAGAGAGCGCCAGACACAGAGAGAGCGCCAGACACAGAGAGAGCGCCAGACACAGAGAGAGCGCCACCAGACACAGAGAGAGCGCCAGACACAGAGAGAGCGCCAGACACAGAGAGAGCGCCAGACACAGAGAGAGCGCCAGACACAGAGAGAGCGCCAGACACAGAGAGAGCGCCAGACACAGAGAGAGCGCCAGACACAGAGAGAGCGCCAGACACAGAGAGAGCGCCAGACACAGAGAGAGCGCCAGACACAGAGAGAGCGCCAGACACAGAGAGAGAGAGCCAGACACAGAGAGAGAGAGCCAGACACAGAGAGAGAGAGCCAGACACAGAGAGAGAGAGCCAGACACAGAGAGAGAGCCAGACAGGGGCGGGCAGGCAGAGATACAGAGCCAAAGGAGAGTGGAATGCCAAGCACATTCCCTACTAAAAGGGCACCAGAGATTATACCCCCCCCACCTACTGCCCATCGTGGCTGGTGGGGGAGGGGGGGGAAGGTAGGAAGGGAAGGAGACAAGTAATAAGCGAAAGATAAACTATTTATGACTGCACCCAGTTTTCCCAACGGGTGCAAACAATGAACACAGGCTCTGCTGGGATCTAAACTGAGGTGGTGCTGCCACTGGGCTGGAGCGGGGAGGAGGGGGCTTGTGGGTTCCACTCTCCTGGCACCAACTCCAGCTGATGGCGGGGGGGGGGGGTAAGAACAGGGCCCCACTCAGCCGTGACGCCCGCTGCAGTCAAGCAGCCAGCCGGCACTCACGTGTCCGACCTACGGAATGGTGTACCAAGCGCAGAATGTAAAAGCAGAAAAGCTTTCGCCACACACCATGCCATCTGCATTATAAAGTCACTTTCCAAACTAGCAAATAACTCGGACAGAGGTTAGATCCCAGCCGGTTATCCGACGCAGAGCAGGCATTTTGGGCCAACCTCCCTCCCTTCCCCACTCCTCTCCCCGACACAAATCATCAGTGGGCACATTGTGAAACGTCGATACCCTCTAGCCAAATCCCACACACAACATTCCGGATCTGCCTCGACCGTCCCCCCACCGCCGCAGCAGACCCGGGCTGGATTCATACCACAAGGTCCAGGCTGCGGCCTGTCCGCAGCTCCCATCATCGTAAGCCGGACAGTGCCTCCAACTCAAATCAGAAGCACAAGCAACTGTCAAGTGGACAATTACTTCCACCACCCGCTGGAGGTCACTTTCTCACTATACCGCTCATAAACATTCCATGTTCAATGTACCAACTACTGACATTAATTACACCATGAACCCCCCCTCCCCCAAGTGAAAGTGGGGGAGACCCTCCAAAGGGACTATTACGCACTGCAGTTTTCAAAGCTTCTCGTGTCACTGCCAGCTTCCCTGAACGTGTTTACCACTGGCGGAGAAACCCATTCACTTAAAAGCGGCAGTTTCCACTAACAAGCATCAGTAAGGGAAGCAGGAAAGACCAAGCAGATCTGGCATTGAAAATAAACAGCAGTGGGGGGTGAGACTGATTTCACTGGGTCAACTCAGTGACATCAACCTCAAGGTCTGAATCCCGTCACCTGCAGCCCCCCCCCCCCCCCCCCCCCCGGCCATTGAAGCTAAAGAGGCAGTTGGTCACCAGCCAGCACCCAAAGCAGAGAGAGGGGTACAGAGCACACAAGAAGCTGTTGCTCATCCATTCACAGAGTTGCCAGGCTAGAGCACAGCTTGTAATCTGGAAAGCCACTGTACCACAGGAAGCAAACGATGAGAACAGTCTTTCACCTACTTGTGGGATGGAAGTGGGGAGTGGGGGGGCAAAACAGCCCTTTCAACTCTCCGACACAGCTATTTCTGTTCAGAACAGAAATGCAAGTCTGACCAGGGGAAGCCAGCACAGCAACCCTGTCCCCAAACTTGTAACGTCTACTCCAGCTCGTCACACATACACTCGCGCGCGCGCACAACTATCTCGATTGCAACAATCATTCAACAAATTAAATCCCACATCCTCGTGCGTCGCTGGGTTTTTCCCTTGCGCATTTGTTTTTTTTTTTAAAAAGGCAGGTTGAAACGCACAAGCAGAAACACATCGCCTGGACAAAACCACCAAAACCTTTCCAAAAATAACACTCGGCTGCAATAGAGAAACAAAAAGCACGTCAGGAAAGCAAGTGCAGAGAGAAATGTTGCAGGCAGGTTATCACACTGTAGACTTCTCGCAAGTTATCCAAAAATATTGACAAATAGATATACAAGCACTTAAAACGAAAACAGTGCAAAGTTGACCCTCCATTCCAGAGAACATTCACAAACACAGCATATATCTCAATACATAAGCTTAAGTAGATAAAATATGTTCTTAGTTCATATATAGGTTAAAAGTATGCATTATACACACAAAATTTGCAGTGCGTAAGATATTATCCACAATGAGCTCAAATATACATTATCCACCATGAGCTTAAATTTTTTAATTAGTGTCACAAGTCGGCTTACATTAACACTGCAATGAAGTTACTGTGAAAATCCCCTAGTGGCCACACTCCGGCACCTGTTCGGGTACACTGAGGGAGAATTTAGCATGGCATTGCACCCTAACCAGCATGTCTTTCGGACTGTGGGAGGAAACCGGAGCACCCGGAGGAAACCCACGCAGACATGGGGAGAACATGCAGACTCCGCACAGGCACGATACACAGTGGTTAGCGCTGCTGCCTCACAGTGCCAGGGATCCGGGTTCAATTCCCGGCTCAGGTCACTATCTGTGCGGAGTCTGCATGTTCTCCCTGTGTCTGCGTGAGTTTCCTCCGGGTGCTCCAGTTTCCTCCCACAGTCCGAAAGACATGCTGGTTAGATGCATTGGCCATGATAAATTCTCTCTCGGTGTACTCAAACAGGTGACGGAGTGTGGTGACTAGGGGATTTTCACAGTAACTTCATTGCAGCGTTAATGTAAGCCAACATGTGACATTAATAAATAAACTTCAAAAGAGAGTTCAAAAGAGTGACCCAAGCCAGGAATCGAACTTGGGTCCCTGGCACTGTGAGGCAGCAGTGCTAACCACTGTGCCACCTTATATACATTATCCACTATGAGTTTAAGTATACATGTTATCCACTATCAGCTTAAATAAACGTAATATATTACCCACTATTTGCATAAACATACCTAACATATTACCAACTGTTTGCTTGTACATCACGAGCGATTTTCTACATTTATCAACACTTTCAGTCACACATCCACAAACTTTGCAATGTTATTCACTATGTACTTAAATATACATAATGAGCTGAATACATGCACTTATAAACACATTATCGGCGTCCGCTATCCCCAAGAACTTAGCAGCACATCCACAGAACATGCTAAAAATTTCATCTTCCAGCGAAACACCAATCTATGCAGATATACCCATGCATTCACAATGAGATAGCGACAGCAAAAAAGAGCAAATACGCTCAAATTTCTTAAAAAGAGAAAGGCAACATGCAGACAAAATGATGAAAGGGGTGGGACAATGGGGGTGGGGGGGGGGGGGTCAAGAGCTGATATCCGCTGTAGATGCTTTCCAAATAGACACTTTTCCTTCTCGATCCAAACATCCCACACACTTGAGGCTGCGGCGGAGGCGGGCGAGGAGGGAAGAGGAGGAATGTCAAGTTAATGAAGTTATGATGATTTCTTGAATTGGAAGGTTTATGTTTGCCCCCACCTTCTCTATACTTACTAAAGGCCAGACGGAGCAAGGAAGGGCTTGCAGAGATAGCAACCCAGGACTTGTGACTGGGAGCCATCCTTTACTCTTTCACCAACCCCCGGGGTGGAGAAAACTCAAAAGAACAAAAAAGGGGGCATTTCTCCCCCCTCTCTTTCTCAAATTTCTTTCCCCCCCAAATCTCCTCAAGGGCTTTTTTCAACCCCTTTTTTTGTAATCATCTTGGGGGGAGGGGTTCTTCCAAAAGCAAATATAAAAAATAAGCAAAATTGGAGGGTTTTTTTTGGGGGGGGGAAGCAAAGGGAAAAAGGTTTTTCTATTGAAAATTTAAAAACACAAATTGGAATTTTTTTTTGGCGGCGGGGGAAAAGTCAAAAAAGGATTTTCCACTGAATATAAACCAAATTGGAGTTTTCTTTCGGGGGAAGCAAAGTAAAAAAGGGTTTTCTATTGGAAATAAAACAAATTGGGAGTTTTTTTGGGGGGGGGAAACAAAGTAAAATGGTTTTCTATTGAAAATAAACACTCTACTAGAGCTCAATCCCCAAATTTAAAGAATAAAAGGGGTTTTAAAGAATCAAACAAGAATTATTGATCAATGAAGATTTTTTGGGCCACCCCTCAACGGAGGAGGTGGTGGGGTGGTACAAAAGCTCATTTAAAAAGCATTACAAAGTCAATCTGCTCCAAACATGAGGAGAAGTGGGGGTCAAAAGGGTTCTGTATGCTTTCTATCTGATTTTGGGAGAGGGGGAATGAAGCGCCGGCCGAGGAGGAAGGTTGGAAGAGGGCACAGGGGCGGATGGGCTTTTCCTCCTTTATTATTTCAATCGGTTGGAAAGCCTTCCCTGCGCGCTCGAGCTCGGCTTGGCGAGGGTCCGGCTGCGCCTGCGCGGCTGCTGGGCCTTCATGGAAGAGGGGGGGCGGGGGTGAGAGGAGGTGATGTGCGCTTGCCCCGAGGATAGGGAGACATCGAGTGCGCTTGCGCTGAGGCCGTGGCGGCGTCGATTGCGCCGGCGCCAATGCCGGGAAGGCGGCTAGCGCGCTTGCGCCGGCGCCGCGGTGGCGGACATTGCCTTCGCGCCGGCGCGGATGCTGGGGTAGGGCGCCGACTGCGGCGATCGTAGGTCTGCCCCCCGAGCACATCGCCGGGGGGCGGGGGAAGGGAGGCGCCGATGGAGCCTGCGTCGAAGCCGGGTAGGTGCGCCTGCGCAAAGGGGAGGGGTGGATCTCCGTCGCCGGAAGTCGCCCTCCCCAGAGGCTGCCGGGAGTTGTAGTCTTTCTGGCCAATGATTCCCCCACTTATTCTACAGGGTTCGGCTCGTAACACTGTGACCTGAGCCTCTAAACTTGCAATACTCTTGTCCTTTTATTATCTTGCCCATCGTACGGTGGCTGGAAAGCCGCATCGAGTGGGGTTGGGGAGATGGATTGTTTAACAATGATTCTCCAGAAATATCTCCCCCCCGCCCCCACCCCGCCAAGAGTGGGCGTGTGACCGGAGCCAAGCGGATTTGATTGCCATTTGTCGAAGGGTTGAATTTCTTTCCTCGGCTGCGCTGGCTGTGGGCGGACAGTTCAGAAAAGCCTGCTCCAAAAACTCCCCAATTAGCTTCCAGAATGAGTCAACCCACATTTCCCGTCAGACAAGCAAACTCCTGCAGATGCTGGAAAATCCCAGCAGGTCATAAGAACATAAGAAATAGGAGCAGGAGTAGGCCATCTAGCCCCTCGAGCCTGCCCCGCCATTCAATAAGATCATGGCTGATCTGAAGTGGATCAGTTCCACTTACCCGCCTGATCCCCATAACCCCTAATTCCCTTACCGATCAGGAATCCATCTATCCGTGATTTAAACATATTCAACGAGGTAGCCTCCACCACTTCAGTGGGCAGAGAATTCCAGAGATTCACCACCCTCTGGGAGAAGAGGTTCCTCCTCAACTCCGTCCTAAACTGACCCCCCTTTATTTTGAGGCTGTGCCCTCTAGTTCTAGTTTCCTTTCTAAGTGGAAAGAATCTCTCCCTCTCTACCCTATCCAGCCCCTTCATTATCTTATACGTCTCTATAAGATTCCCCCCTCAGCCTTCTAAATTCCAATGAATACAAACCCAATCTGCTCAGTCTCTCCTCATAATCTACACCCCTCATCTCTGGTATCAACCTGGTGAACCTTCTCTGCACTCCCTCCAAGGCCAATATATCCTTCCGCAAATAAGGGGACCAATACTGCACACAGTATTCCAGCTGTGGCCTCACCAATGCCCTGTACAGATGCAGCAAGACATCTCTGCTTTTATATTCTATCCCCCTTGCGATATAGGCCAACATCCCATTTGCCTTCTTGATCACCTGTTGCACCTGCAGACTGGGTTTTTGCATCTCATGCACAAGGACCCCCAGGTCCCTCTGCACAGCAGCATGTTGTAATTTCTTTCCATTTAGATAACAATCCAATTTGCTATTATTTCTTCCAAAGTGAATAACCTCGCATTTGTCAACGTTATACTCCATCTGCCAGATCTTCGCCCACTCACTCAGCCTGTCCAAATCTCTCTGCAGACCTTCTACGCCCTCCACACAATTCACTTTTCCACTTATCTTTGTGTCATCTGCAAACTTTGTTACCCTACACTCAGTCCCCTCCTCCAGATCGTCTATGTAAATGGTAAATAGTACCGATCCCTGCGGAATGCCACTAGTTACCATCTGCCAACCAGAAAAGCACCCATTTATTCCAATTCTCTGCTTCCTGTCGGATAGCCAATCCCCAATCCACGCTAACACCCTACCCCCAACTCCGTGTGACCCAATCTTCTTCAGCAACCTTTTGTGAGGCACCTTATCAAACGCCTTTTGGAAATCCAAAAACACCGCATCCACCGGTTCCCCAGCATCTGGATGTGGAGATGCCGGCGTTGGACTGGGGTAAACACAGTAAGAAGTCTCACAACACCAGGTTAAAGTCCAACGGGTTTATTTGGTAGCAAATGCCACTAGCTTTCGGAGCGCTGCTCCTTCGTCAGGTGGAGTGGATATCTGCTCTCAAACAGGGCTTATCTTTAAGACCTGATTAGCTGTAGAGATTTGCATTCTAATCAGTATTCAGTAACTGGATTTAGTGTCTCTATGCCCTGTTTGAGAGCAGATATCCACTCCATCTGACGAAGGAGCAGCGCTCTGAAAGCTAATGGTATTTGCTACCAAATAAACCTGTTGGACTTTAACTTGGTGTTGTTAAAACTCTTACAGCATCTGGAAGGAGAGAGGAGAGAGCTGACGTTTCGAGTCCAGGTGACCCTTTGTCAAAGCTAAAAGGCAGAGAAAGTGGGAGATATTTACGCTGCAGAGTGAGGGAATGAAAGATGAGTCATAGCCACAGAAACCAGGGTAAAAGGATGGTTCCCCTGGACCAGAATCACACCACTGAACATCGTGCTGTTCCCAGCAAAGGATTCAGCTTGGTGCCCTTACGTCCCCACCTCAATGAATTCCGGTTTCGACATGATGCTGAACTCTCCTTTCGTCACCTTTGTCTCCGTGCCCACTGCTTTGGGCAAGAGTCCTTCCCCCGTTCCACAGATTCTTTCATGTGCCTCCAACATTCTGCCTCCAATTGGACACCTCCGCCGGGACAATTACCTGCCCTCGAACTTTTCACTGGGGACTGTCAACGGGACATTGGCCGTCTTAATTTTTCTGCCCCCCCCCTCACCCATTCCAACCTCTCTCCTTCCGAACTTTCCGCTCTTCACCCCCTCAGGTCCGACCCTGACATTGTCACCAAACCTGCCGACAAAGGGGGTGCTGCTGTCATCTGGCGCACTGACCTCTACCTCGCAGCAGCTGAGCGCCAACTCTCAGATACTTCCTCCTACCTCCCCCTGGATCATGACCACACCACTGAACATCAAGCCATTATCTCCAACAACGTCACCAGCCTCATTTCCTCTGGATGCCTTTCCTCCCACAACTTCCAACCTCATAGTCTCCCAACCCCGGGCAGCCCGCTTCTACCTACTTCCCAAAATCCACAAAAAGACTATCCAGGTAGGCCCATTGTGTCACCATGCTCCTGCCCCACTGAATTCTTAGAATCTTAGAAACCCTACAGCACAGAAAGAGGCCATTCGGCCCATCGAGTCTGCACCGACCACAATCCCACCCAGGCCCTACCACCATATCCCTACATATTTACCCACTACTCCCTCTAACCTACGGACACTAAGGGCAATTTTAGCATGGCCAATCAACCCAACCCGCACATCTTTGAACTGTGGGAGGAAACCGGAGCACCCGGAGGAAACCCACGCAGACACGAGGAGAATGTGCAAACTCCACACAGACAGTGACCCAAGCCGGGAATCGAACCCAGGTCCCTGGAGCTGTAAAGCAGCAGTGCTAACCACTGTGCTACCGTGCCGCCCAATTTATTTCCTCTTGACTGCATCCTCACTCTCTTGGTCCATTTCCCCCCCACCTACATCCAGGATTCCTCTGAGGCGCTGCGCCATATTGACAGCTTCCAGTTCGCAGGCCCTAACCGCCTCCTATTCATCATGGATATGTAATCTCTCTACACCTCCATCCCACACCAGGATGGCCTGAGAGCCCTTCGCCTCTTTCTTGAAAAGAAGACTGACAGTTCCCATTCACCACACCCTCCTCCACCTGGCTGCACTCGTTCTATCTCTCAACAACTTCTCCTTTAACACATCCCACTTTCTCCAAGGAGTAGCAATGGGTACCCACCTGGGTCCTAGCTACGCTTGTCTTTTTATGGGGTATGTGGAACATTCCTTGTTTCAGGTCTACCCAGGTCCCCTCCCACAACTCCTTTACCGGTACATCGATGACTATTTTGGTGCCATTTCATGCTCTCGTCCAGACCTCAGAAAATTCATCAACTTCACTTCCAGTTTTCACCCCTCCATTGCCTTCACCTGATCCATCTCAGACACTTCCCTTCCCTTGACATTTCTGTCTCCATTTTCAGCACTAGACTATCTACCAATATCCACTACAAGCCCACTGACTCCCACAGCTATCTGGACTACAGCTCTTTGCACCTTACATCCTGTAAGGACTCCATCCCTTTCTCTCAGCTCCTTCACCTCTGTCGCATTTGTTCCGATGATCCCACTTTCCAAAGTGGTGCTTCTAAACTGTGCTCCTTTTTCCTCAACCGTGGCTTCCCATCTACAGTTGTCGACAGAGCCCTCAACAGCGTGTGGTCCATCTCCAGCACCACGACCCTCACCCCCTCCCCTCCCTCCCAGAACAAGGATAGAGTCCCCCTTCTGACATTTCACCCCACCAGCCTCCGCATGCAGAGCATAATCCTCCGCCATTTTCACCAACTCCAGCATGATGCCACCGCCAAACACATCTTCCCTTCACTCCCTCTGTCAGCATTCCGCAGAGACCATTCCCTCCGGGATAACCTAGTCCACTCCTCCACTATACCCAACACCTCTCCTGTCAGCTGTGGCACCTTCCCATGCAATCACAGACGGTGTAACACCTGCCCCTTTACCTCTTCCATGCTCACTATCCAAGGCCCAAAACACTCACTCCAGGTTAAGCAGTGTTTCACTTGGACCTTTCAATTTGGTCTATTGCATTCGCTGCTCCCAATGTGGTCTCCTCTATATCGGAGAGACCAGGTGTAGACTGGGTGATCGCTTTGCTGAGCACCTTCGGTCTGTGCGCAATCAGGACCCTGACCTTCCGGTTGCTGCCATTTTAACACACGATCCTGCTCCCCATGCCCACATGTCTGTCCTTGGCCTGCTGCAATGTTCCAGTGAAGCTCAACGCAAACTGGAGGAACAGCATCTCATCTTCCGGCTGGGCACTTTACAGCCTTCCGGCCTCAACATCGAGTTCAACAACTCCAGATGATTGGCTCTTCCCGACCTCAGCCCCTTTGTTTCCATTTCATTTTAAACCGTTCTCTACCTTTTACTTCTTTATTGTTTTTCTTCATTTTTCATACCCCCCAAACTTCCCCCTATTTTATCCCCCTTTCCTTACCTTTTTTCCCCTTTGCTTCCCCCTTTCCCCTTTTTCTCCATTATACCTCGCTCCCACCCATTCCCCCCCTCCCCCCACATCTTCATCTGTCACAGTTTACCCTCTGATTCCAGCTTCTCTGCTGTTTGGCCATTCACACCTTCTATTCTCTCTATGGGCTGCCATTAGCAGCCTTTCCCCTTTTTTTGTAGCTATTTCTCATCTTAAAGTTGAAGTTTATTTATTAGTGTCACAAGTGAGGCTTACATTAACACTGCAATGAAGTTACTGTGAAATTCCCCTCGTCGCCACAGTCCGGCACCTGTTCAGGTCAATGCACCCTAACCAGCACGTCTTTCATTCCCTCCCCCTGCAGTATAAATATCTCCCACTTTCTCTGCCTTTTTGCTTCGACAAAGGGTCATCCAGACTCGAAACGTCAGCTCTTTTCTCTCCTTCCAGATGCTGCCAGACCTGCTGAGATTTTCCAGCATTTTCTCTTTTGGCTACATCTCCCATCACTCATTGCGCCATCCCCTCCTCGTGCTATTGGTTCACTGTGCACAGGCGCGAAGCCGGGCCGGTCAGCGGTCTCGCCGGGGAGGACGTGGCCTGGACATCCCGTGCACGTGCAGGGGTAACGGGGTGCTTCCCACTCCTTCTGGTCTGGTAACCTAGCAACAGAGACCTCGCTGCAACATGAAGCCTGCAGAGATGCCAAAGGCCCAGATTCACTGGGGCGAGAGCAGGATACCTCAACAACTCAGCCCAATACAACCTCCTCCCCTTCCCTCAGCTGGAAATTTATTCTGAAATAAAAATGTAAAAAGAAAAACACAAGCTCAATGTCAATTAACCACTTAAATTCCCCTGGGTCCCATTCAAGGGGCATAGAAACTAGAAGCAGGAGGAGGCCATTCAGCCCCTCTGCCATTCATTTTGATCATGGTTGATTATTGAATTCAATATCCTGATTTCCCCCTTCCCCCCCATATCCCTCGACCCCTTTCGCCCCAAGAGCGATATCTAATTTCTTGAAATCACACAACATTTTGTCCTCAGCTACTTTCTGTGGGAGTGAATTC
This sequence comes from Mustelus asterias, assembly GCF_964213995.1. NCBI lineage: Eukaryota > Metazoa > Chordata > Chondrichthyes > Carcharhiniformes > Triakidae > Mustelus > Mustelus asterias. The sequence goes on from NW_027590591.1 coordinate 135,671, forward strand.
CACACATTCACCACCCTCTGGGCGAAGAAATTTCTCCTCACCTCAGTTCTAAAAGGTTTCCCCCTTATCCTCAAACCCTGACCCCTAGTTCTGGACTCCCCCCACCATCGGGAACATTCTTTCTGAATCTACCCTGTCGAACCCTGTTAGAATTTTATAAGTTTCTCTGAGATCCCCCCTCACTCTTCTAAACTCCAGTGAATATAATCCTAACCGACTTAGTCTCTCCTCATGTGACAGAGCTGCCATCCCAGGAATCAGTGGAGATGGTGGTGCACTGGCCTAGTGATCCCACAAAGCCAGGCTAATGCTCTGGAGGGTTTACAGCAGCTGGCGGAATTTAAACTTTAATCAATAAAATCTGGAACTGAAAGTTAGTCTCAGTGATGGTGACCCTGAAATTATCATCCTGGAATCCCTACATTGCAGAAGGAGGCCATTTGGCCCATTGAGTTTGCACCACCTCTTTAACAGAGCATCTTACCCACACCCACTCATGCCCTATCCCTGTAACCCGCACATTTATCCCACTAATCCCCCTAACGCACGTATCTTGGGAAACTAAGGGGCAATTTAGCATGGCCAATCCACCTAACCCACACATCTTTAGACACTAAGGGACAATTTAGCACAGCCAATCCACCTAACCCACACATCTTTAGACACTAAGGGACAATTTAGCATGGCCAATCAACCTAACCCACACATCTTTGGACTGTGGGAGAAAACCGGAGCACCCGGAGGAAACTCACGCAGACACGGGGAAAATGTGCAAACTCCACACAGACAGTGACCCAAGGCTGGAATTGAACCTGGGTCCCTGGTGCTCTGAAGCAGCAGTGCTAACCACAGTGCCACCATGCCGCCCTTTAACCACTTACTAATTTGCCCTGGGTCCCATTCAATGGGGGACGGTAGTGGTGTAGTGGCATTGTCACTGAACAAAGAACAAAGAAAAATACAGCACAGGAACAGGCCCTTCAGCCCTCCAACCCTGTGCCAATCATGATGCCTGCCTAAACTAAAACAATATGCACTTACGGAGTCCGTATCCTTCCATTCCCATCCTATTCACGTATTCGTCCAGTTGCCCCTTAAATGCCGCTATTGTACCTGCTCCCACCACCTCCCCGGGCAGCGCGTTCCAGACATTCACCACCCTCTGTGTAAAAAACTTGCCTCACACATCTCCTCTAAACTTTTCCCCACGCACCTTAAACTTATGTCCCGTAGTACTTGACTTTTCTACCCTAGGAAAGAGCATCTGACTATCCACTCTGTCCATGCCTCTCATAATCTTGTAAACCTCTATCAGGTCACCTCTCAACCTCCATTGTTCCAGTGAGAACAAACTGAGTTTATCCACCCTCTCCTCATAGCTAATACCCTCCAGATCAGGCAACATCCTGGTAAACCTCTTCTGTACCCTCTCCAAAGCATCCACATCCTTCTGTTAGTGTGACGACCAGAACTGTACACAATATTCTAAGTGAGGCCTAACTAAGGTTCTGTACAGGTGTAGCATGACCTGCCAATTTTTATACTCAATGCCCCGACCGATGAAGGCAAGCATGCCGTTTGCTTTCTTGACTATGTTGGAGTAAACTCAAAATTAAAGGATACAAGATGGTTACCTGGCACAAAATGGACTGTGGGAAAAGACATTAAGATGTGCTGACTTGGGCACAGACATTGCACAGCGAGTTAAAACCTGTTAGTGTCTAAATTACTGCAGGAAACAGATCAGACCTTGAGGCACCTTAGCTTGAGATAAAGCAGAACCAAAACAATGAGTATTGATAATGAGATCAGTCATTGATGGGGGGACATAAATGCATAAATGTATCTACTCTTTGTATAAGATGTGATAACTGCCGATGCCCGTCCTTGTCTATTATTTGTATAACGATGTGATAACGGCTAATGTCCGTACTTGTCCATTATTTGAAAATGTATAAAAGATGCTCAACTGCCATTGTAAAGTTGAGAAGGTGACTGCGCACACTGCGGAGAGCCCAGCGCTTCTCCCAAAGCTTTGTCCGATAAAACTGCGTGTTGAATCTTTAAGTCTGACTCCGAGTGGTGATTTTCCCACAACTACCTTATCCACCTGCGTTGCCACTTTCAGTGATCGGTGGACATGTACACCCAGATCCCTCTGCCTGTCAATATTCCGAAGGGTTCTACCATTTACTGTATAATTCCTACATGCATTGGACCTTCCAAAATGCATTATCTCACACTTGTCCGGAGTAAACTCCATCTGCCATTTCTCCACCCAAGTCTCCAACCGGTCTGTATCTTGCTGTATCCTCTGACAATCCTCTTCCCTATCCACAACTCCGCCAATTTTTGTGTCGTCTGCAAACTTACTAATCAGACCAGCTCCATTTTCCTCCAAATCATTTATATATATACGACAAACAACAAAGGTCCCAGAATTGATCCCTGTGGGACCCCACTAGTCACAGCCTTCCATTCAGGAAAACACCCCTCTACTGCTACCCTCTGTGTTCTATGGCCAAGCCAGTTCTGTATCCATCTTGCCAGCTCTCCTCTGATCCAGAGGGCATGGGATCCAAGGGGCTGTTGCCTTGTGGATCCAGAACTGGCTTGCCTGCAGAAGGCAGAGAGTGGCTGTGGAGGGGTCTTTCTCTGCATGGAGGTCAGTGACCAGTGGAGTGCCCCAGGGATCTGTTCTGGGACCCTTGCTGTTTGTCATTTTCATAAATGACCTGGATGAGGAAGTGGAGGGATGGGTTGGTAAGTTTGCTGACGACACCAAGGTAGGTGGTGTTGTGGATAGTTTGGAGGGATGTCAGAAGTTGCAGCGAGACATAGATAGAATGCAAGACTGGGCGGAGAAGTGGCAGATGGACTTCAACCCGGATAAGTGTGTGGTGATCCATTTTGGCAGATCCAATGGGATGAAGCAGCAGTATAATATGAAGGGTACCATTCTTAGCAGTGTAGAGGATCAGAAGGACCTTGGGGTCCGGGTCCATAGGACTCTTAAATCGGCCTCGCAGGTGGAGGATGCGGTCAAGAAGGCGTATGGCGTACTGGCCTTCATTAATCGAGGGATTGAGTTTAGGAGTCGGGAGATAATGCTGCAGCTTTATAGGACCCTGGTTAGACCCCACTTGGAGTACTGCGCGCAGTTCTGGTCACCTCATTACAGGAAAGATGTTGAAGCCATTGAAAGGGTGCAGAGGAGATTTACAAGGATGTTGCCTGGATTGGGGGGCATGCCTTATGAGGATAGGTTGAGGGAGCTTGGTCTCTTCTCCCTGGAGAGACGAAGGATGAGAGGTGACCTGATAGAGGTTTACAAGATGTTGAGAGGTCTGGATAGGGTAGACTCTCAGAGGCTATTTCCAAGGGCTGAAATGGTTGCTACGAGAGGACACAGGTTTAAGGTGCTGGGGGGTAGGTACAGAGGAGATGTCAGGGGTAAGTTTTTCACTCAGAGGGTGGTGGGTGAGTGGAATCGGCTGACGTCGGTGGTGGTGGAGGCAAACTCGTTGGGGTCTTTTAAGAGACTTCTGGATGAGTACATGGGATTTAATGGGATTGAGGGCTATAGATAGGCCTAGAGGTGGGGATGTGATCGGCGCAACTTGTGGGCCGAAGGGCCTGTTTGTGCTGTGGCTTTCTATGTTCTATGTTCTATGATCCCGTGTGACTTAAATTAATTAAATTACTTAATTACTGACCTAGTCATTTTTAAAAATTCATTCATGGGACATGGGTGCCACTGGCTGGCCAGCATTTATTGCCCTTGGAGGGCAGTTGAGAATCAACCACATTGCTGTGGTTCCAGAGTCACAAGTAGGCCAGACCTGGTAAGGACAACAGATTTCCTTTCCTAAATCCGGATGGATTTTTCTGACAACGGTTTCATGGTCATCAGTAGATTATTAATTCCAGATATTTTTTTATTGAATTTAAATTCCACCCTCTGCCGTGGTGGGATTCGAATCTGGGTCCCCAGAACATTGGCTTGTTAGAATGTAACCAATGATAACATTGGATCTATTATAATGTGACCTATGTAACATGCGGTGAGGGTCAGCTGACCCTGCAGACTATGTAACCAATGACAAAATGATGTGGTGGTCAGCTGACCAGCTGACTCGGTATAAATAAGAAGCAGTTGGGACTTTGGGGAGTTTGAATGGCTCAGGGTGAGGCCCCAAGTGTTGGAGTAATGATGTTTCGTTATTAAACCGGTTTCTTTGATTTATTTATTGGAGTAAGTTTGTATTTTATTTTGTTGCTTGTGATTGAAGAATTCCTTCTGCTGGATGAACATTGGTGGCATTGTAACTTTGTGTTTGTTTTTGAAGACGTGCTACACCCATGACAGAAGGCAGAAGCAAACTGACATTGTTAGATTGTCCTCCTGTCTTTGCAGCTGCCGAACCATATCGGCAATGGAAGGCAGAGGTGGGAATGTGGACCTTGTCACAATACTGAGAAAATAGCAAGGCATGACATTAGCTTTGTCACTCCCAATTAGGAGCAAGATAAGAAGCAAAGTATTTTCCGAATGGACAGCAGGTGCCCTAAGTGAAGAAGAAGGGCTTCGGCGCCTGCGATGACACTTAGATAAGTTTTACCAGAAAGATGAGTTTTTGGAGAATTACGAAGGATGAGTGATGTTTGATGGGATTCGGAGACAAGATTCCCAGTCCATGGAAGAGCATATCATGGATTCTGATAGGGGCCCTAACAGGCTAATGAAATTTAATCTGGAGATTCCAGGTGCAGTATTGGCCTTTAAGTTGTTGGACTGTGCATGTCTGTCGCACATGGATAATCTTTTAGTAATGACTGGATTACAATTCAGGGGAACAAAGCCCCTCTTTGAACAAATGGCAGCATCATTAAAAGTTTTTCAGGAAACAATCCTTCTCCGCTATCTTGTTCAATGCAAACCGGAATGTCACAGCGCCCAGAACGGAGGAGTCAATAGTGACTCAACCGCGTACCGGACCAAATGGTACACGAAGGCCTTTAAACAGAGACAGTTCCGTCCATAACAGACCGAGTGTTGAAACTGGATATAACCAATCTGATAATGGGGAAACTGATAGAAGACATTTAAATGGAAGGAATGCTAGAGGGATTGTGAATCGCTGTTTCCAATCGATTCCCCAGACCACTACATTGTAAACTGTCCAAAAAGAAGAAATTGTGTCTTTGATACCACGTGACACAGAATACGTGGAAACCGACAGTGACGAGGATAAGGACCAGGAAGGCATTGTCTTGGTGGCAGAAAGGTGGATTCCCAGAATGAGCGTCCTGATGATCGACTCTTCCAGCTGTGCTGTTTTAGACAGTGGCCAAGATTGGCTAGAATGTTATTTAGAGTCCTTTGATCATAAAGACTGAAAGCAAGAACAAGATAGTTCCACCTGCTTTGGATTTGGAGATGACAACACTCTAACATCCTCCATAAGGGTGATGCTTCCATCCCATTGGCAGTCTGCAGAGAGATTTGGATAGGCTAAGTGAGTGGGCGAGGATCTGGCAGATGGAGTATAACGTTGACAAGTGTGAGGTTATCCACTTTGGAAGGAATAATAGTAAAATGGACTATTATTTAAATGGTGAAAAATTACAACATGTTACTGTGCAGAGGGACCTGGGGGTCCTTGTGCATGAATCGCAAAAACTCAGTTTGCAGGTGCAGCAGGTGATCAAGAAGGCAAATGGAATGTTGGCCTTTATCACGAAGGGGATGGAGTATAAAAGCAGGGAGGTCTTGCTACAACTGTACAGGGTACTGGTGAGGCCACAACTGGAGTACTGTGTGCAATTTTGGTCCCCTTATTTGCGGAAGGATATATTGGTCTTGGAGGGAGTACAGAGAAGGTTCACCAGGTTGATACCGGAGATTAGCTTATGAGGAGAGATTGAGTAGATTGGGCCTGTACTCGTTGGAGTTTAGAAGGCTGAGGGGAGATCTTATAGAGACATATAAGATAATGAAGGGGCTCGACAGGGTGAAGGCAGTGAGATTCTTTCCACTTAGAAAGGAAACAAGAACTAGAGAACACAGCCTCAAAATAAGGGGAGTCAGTTTAGAACAGAGTTGAGGAGGAACTTCTTCTCCCAGAGGGTAGTGAATCTCTGGAATTCTCTGCCCATTGAAGCAGTGGAGGCTACCTCGGTAAATATGTTTAAGTCACAGATAGATAGATTTCTGATCAAGAAGGGAATTAAGGGTTATGGGGAGCGGGCGAATAAGTGGAACTAAACCCACTATCAGATCAGCCATGATCTTATTGAATGGCGGGGCAGGCTCGAGGGGCTGGATGGCCGACTCCTGCTCCTATTTCTTATGTTCTTCCCTGTAGGATTGCAGGAATCAGTTTATTTATAAGTACAGATGTAGTTTGATGCTAAGCAGGTCTGCAATGAAGAAAGCTCAGATGACCATTGATTTGAAACAGGATAAAGCTGTGGTGTTTGGGAAAACTGTGGACCTACATTTTACAAGATCTGGCCATTATTGTCTTCCTTTAAGTCAACTGAAATTATCAGACCAAAGGATTCATGAGGCATTAGTGTCGCTAACAGACAGCAGCACGATGGACAAAAAGATTATTATTCTGAAACTCCATAAGCAGTTTAGTCATCCAGTACCACACAGACCGAGAGCACTGCTGCAGGATGCAGGTGTGCTGGACAAAGGATATAATCATCTCTCAGAACAAATATCAGCCCAGTGTGAAATCTGCATAAAATATAGAAGGACATCCCCGCGTCCAGTCATGAGTCTACCACGAGCACGAGATTTCAATGATGTAGCGGCGATGGATCTAAAGATATGGGACAAGGACAAAGGCGTCTGTTGCACTTTGTGGACATGGCCACCCGGTTTAGCGTATCCACGGTGATTTACAGCAAAGATAAAAAGACCATTTTAGATAAAATTATAACCCACCGGGTTGGAACAGGATTGGGGGCACAGTCTCAATTGTTGATGGACAATGAGGGCGAATCGCAAATGATGAGTTTCAAGATGTGTGAAAATGTAAATACTGTAATAATGCACACTGCAGCAGAGAACCCATTCAGCAATGGCCTCAGTGACAGGGATCACTCGGTTATAGATGACACGCTGCATAAAATTCTGGCGGATCAACCGGGCTGTAAATTGTAGGTTGCAGAGGCAGTGCACGTGAAAAATTCATTACAAATGGTGAGGAGCTAAACCAGTTGGTGCATGGGAGGAATCCAAAGGTGCCGTCAGTAGGAACAGATGCCCCTCCAGCATTAGAAGGGACAAGCATTAGCTCCATGTTTTCTGCACATTTCAATACCACACATTCAGGGGAAAAAGACCTTCATTAAGGTTGAAGTTTCAGAACGGATAAGACAAGCCCTAAGTCATCGCATAAGACCATTGGGGATACATTTCAAAATAGGTGATATGGTCTACTATGAAAGAGTGGAAAGGGCCCAGGAAAGTGAGAGGGACAGAGGGCAAGGTAGTTATAGTACAACACAGTAACCAGACAGTGCGAGCCCACTCTTCCAGAGTAGTGGGAATTGGGAATGAATTTGGAGCATCTGAACAGGATTAGAAACACAAGAAGCACCTTGCACCTCACATACACATAGCCTGAGCTACTATGGTGATCAGACAGCTATAGACCAGAGAGATTCTGATGATCAGCTAAGTACCAGTGAAGCAGGGGATGAAGCTGCTACTTCAAAGGTTCAGCTACCCAAAGTCAGCGCAGTGGTATCATCCATACCCGAAGGGTCAAGAGAATGGAGGGAGGCCACTATAACCGGGAAAGTACAAACACCGGCTCAACATCCAAGAGCGAGGGCAAGAAGCCAAAACTATAGATTGGCAAAATGGAGTGGACAGATGGAAGCAAAAAAAGCGAGACCCAAGTCCTGAGACGGTAAACATTCATGAACCCAGGAAAAAGTCATGAATCTGTGACCGAAGTTGTATCAGAGACCAGCGGCCTGAGAGAAACAGACACAGCATAGAAATCATAGAAATCATAGAAACCCTACAGTGCAGAAGGAGGCCATTCGGCCCATCGAGTCTGCACCGACCACAATCCCACCCAGGCCCTACCCCCACATATTTTACCTGCTAATCCCTCTAACCTACACATCCCAGGAATCTAAGGGGCAATTTTTTAACCTGGCCAATCAACCTAACCCGCACATCTTTGGACTGTAGAGACAGTAGAGGCTGGAGTTTAACGAGGAAGGCTAGGAATCAAACCAATGACAGGAATCGGAGTAGAAGCCCCCATGATGGGTAAGTGTCGATAGCTGCCAATAAAATGGAGCTCACGGAGATAAGAGAAGCCAAACAAAGAGAGCTGGACAGTTGGAAGGAGTTTGGGGTGTACACCAAGGTACCAGATGAAGGACAGCCTCCTTTGTCCCTTGGGTTGGTTTGCACAGAGAAAGTTTTGCGAGATGGGACATATAAAGCTAAAGCCAGATTAGTAGCCCATGGGTATGAGGAACACGCGGATGGGAGAGACATTAGAGTTGATTCCCCCACAGCAGGGAAAGTGACACTGAATTTTTTTTTGCTGGTCCAGCATCTCATAATTGGATCGTAAATCAATAGATATCAAAGCAGCATTTCTGCAGGGCCAAACATTTCAAAGAAAAGTTTTTATTTGAAGCCAAAAAGAGGCAGGTAATACACAGGGACATTTGTGGAAATTGAACAAATGCATTTACAGATTGAGTGATGCATCAAGAGTTTGGTATTTCTCTGTACGATCTGTATTGCTGACAACTGTGTCCAGTTAAAAGAGGATACCGCAATGTTCTATTGGAAGTCGGAAGGAAAATTGGCTGGAATTTCTGTGATGTATGTTGTTGATTTTCTATGGAGTGGCATGGGCGAATTTTGGAAAGAGGGTAATTAATAGACTAAAGATAGAATTTAAAATAGGGAGTCAAGCGGCTGGTGCTTTTCGATATCTTGGTCTTGATATCTGACAAAGTAAATCCGGGGTAACGATGAGTCAATAGGGATATCTAAACAGTATTGATCCCATTACCATCACCAGAGAAAGGTCGATGGGAAAAGAAACAGAATTGTTGAGGAGTATGATAGGTTAAATTGGCTATGCAGACACAGGACCGGATGGGAGCTATAATGTCCGAGAGCTCAGTAATATGTTGAGGTACGCTTCAATCCAAGGGATCTCGCAGGCAAATAAACCGTTAAGAAAGCTAAAATTAGACAATTGTGTAATTAAATTCCCAGCACTGGGAGAACTGGAAGATATGAAGTTAGTTGTGTTTAGTGATCCTTCACATGCCAATCTACCAGCTGGACATTCGAGCAGTGCCAGTTGTACAATATTCTGCTGGGTAAGGAAGGAAAATGTTGCCCCTTGGTCTGGGAAGCAAAGGAAATAAAAAGGGTGGTCAAAAGCACATTGGCGGCTGAAACCCTGGCGTTAGCGGAGGCGTTGGATATGGGAATATATTTGTCTGACACATTAACAGAATTATTTTTTATGGGCACATCGGGTAAGACAGTACCAATTGAGTGTTACCTGGACAATGTTCACTCAACAAAAAGTGTAACAGAAAAGCGACTAAGGATTGACTTGGCCAGCAATAAGCAAATGCTGGAAAACAAGGATGTTTCCAAACTTAACTGGGTCGATGCAGATCCACAGGTATCTGACTTTCACTAAAAGGGGTGCCGGGACTGGAAAGTTGTTAAGAATACTGGAGGATGGTTGTCTTAAATTAATTTGGGGGGGAGAAAAAGGGAATCTGTTGGAATGTAACCAATGATAACATTGGATCTGTTATAATGTGACCTATGGTAACATGCTGTGAGGGTCAGCTGACCCAGCAGTCTACAGAACCAATGATAAAATGATGTGGCGGACAGCTGGGCCCAGTATAACTAAGAAGCAGCTGGGAATTGTGGGGAGCTTGGAATGGCCCAGGGTGTGGCCCCAAGTGTTTGAGTAATGAAATTTCTTTATTAAACTGTTTTTCTTTTGATTTGTTGGAGTAAGTTTTTTTTTATTGCTCGCGACCAGAGTTCCTTCTGCTGATGAACATAGCTGAGTTTCTGGATTAATAGACTAGCGATAATACCACCAGGCCATCACCTCCCCATTGAGTCTGCACTGATTCTCCAACTGAGCATCTTACTCAGACCCACCCCTGCCCTATCCGTGTAACCCTGCACATTGATCTTATTCATCCCTGAACCCACACACCCATCATTATGAAGAGCTTCAAAAGGTTAATCAACACACACATCAACTCCGGTCTCCCAGATTGCCTGGATCCACTACATTTCATATATTAAAAACCTTAAGTTGATCTTTCCCTACACCCTAGCTATGACTGTAACACTACATTCTGCACCCTCTCCTTTCCTTCTCTATGAACGGTATGCTTTGTCTGTATAGCGCGCAAGAAACAATACTTTTCACTGTACACGAAACATGACAATGATAAATCAAATCACAACAGTTTACCTATCGCCGCAACAGGTCTACAGCAGACTCCATCTCCCCTACACCCAACCTACAACACCTGGATAATAAAGACACTTATGTCAGACTCCTATTTATTCACTGCAGCTCAGCCTTCAACACCATTATCCCAACAAAATTCTTCTCCAAACTCTGTGGCCTGGGCCTCGGCACCTCCCTCTGCGACTGGATCCTGAACTTCCTAACTCACAGACCACAATCAGTAAGGATAGGTAACAACACCACATTCACGATCATCCTCAACACTGGTGCCCCATAAGGCTGTGTCCTCAGCCCTTTACTATACTCCTTTACATGCCTATGTGGCCAAATTCTCCTCCAGCTCGATTTTCAAGTTTGGTGACGACACCACCGTAGTGGGTTGGATCTCAAACAATGTCGAGACAGAGTACAGGAATGAGATAGAGAATCTGGTGAACTGGTGCGGCAACAATAATCTCTCCCTCAATGTCAACAAAACAAAGGAGACTGTCATCGACTTCAGGAAGCGTAAAGGAGAACATGCCCCTGTCGACATCAACGGGGACGAAGTAGAAAGGGTCGAGAGCTTCAAGTTTTTAGGTGTCCAGATCACCAACAACCTGTCCTGGTCCCCCCATGCCGACACTATAGTTAAGGAAGCCCCACCAACGCCTCTACTTTCTCAGAAGACTAAGGAAATTTGGCATGTCAGCTACGACTCTCACCAACTGTTACAGATGCACCATAGAAAGCATTCTTCCTGGTTGTATCACAGCTTAGTATGGCTCCTGCTCTGCCCAAGACCCCAAAGAACTACAAAAGGCCGTGAATGTAGCCTAATCCATCACTATTATACGCGGAGGCTGATCCCCCTAAAGAAGGAACGCCGAATCCCTCACCTCATAATCTGTTAAGTGTGTGGGAAGGTGTGAACTGCCCTTCAGTAATGTTCAGTGGGTAACTAACAGAAACATCCCACACTCACTTTAAAATAAACACTTAACAATTTATTTATTTAACTAACCAGGAACTTTAACTAAACAAGTAACACACCGAATAAAATAAGATTCTACTGGAATGCTGTTCAAATAAGTACAATATCCATTCATTAACAATAAAAAATAGAATTTTATCATTCTCAAAAAATATACAACCAGGTTTTGTGGCTTTCAGAAACTTTTGGAGTTCTGTGTATTCCCTCTGTCTGTGTGTTCTTTTTGATTTGGTACCTTTCTCTGGTTAAATGGCGTGTTCTCTTAAGAGATATAGACACTGGTAGGGTGGAGAGCTGCTCTCTCCCTCTCGACTCGAGAGGTGGTAGTTGCTAACCCTCGTTTTCCCTCTTAAACTCTCTTTTATACCTGTGGTGACCTATCAGTTTTCCTACAACAGGATTGGTCTGAATTTTTTGAACATCATCAAATTCAAATCTTATAGGTTCTTGGTAGCTGAGTGCTTGTTTTAAATTGATTGGGCAAAATTCAAACATTCAAATGCCTGAAGCCTGTTACCAAGGCAATCCTGTTGTCTGACCTTGGATTTGGACACAAATGTTTCAGTCTGGGGCTTTGGATGGACTTTGCATTTTAAAGCTCCAAGTACTGGAACAAAACCAGCTTTTAACGGGACCACACAATGTTTTGTCCTTCTAGCATTTTCTTTACATCTTTATAAATTCAACTTCGCAACAATCACTCAAACCAGCCTCCCATCCATTAACTCCGTCTACACTTCCCGCTGCCTCGGAAAAGCAGCCAGCATAATCACATACCCTGGATCTCTGCTGGGCGAAACATTTCAAAGAAAAGTTTATTTGAAGCCACCCAAAGAGGCAGATAATACACAGGGACAATTGCGGGAACTGAACAAATGCGTATATGGATTGATGCATCAAGGATTTGGTATTTCTCTGTACGATCTGTATTGCTGAAGACTGGCTGTGTCCCATTAAAAGAGGATCCCACAATGTTCTATCGGAAGCCTGAATGAAAATTGGCTGGAATTTCTGTGATGTATGTTGATGATTTTCTATGGAGTGGCACAGGCGAATTTTGGAAAGAGGGTAATTAATAGACTAAAGATAGAATTTAAAATAGGGAGTCAAGCGGCTGGTGCTTTTCGATACGTCGGTCTTGATATCCGACAAAGTAAATCCGAGATAACGATGAGTCAACAGGGATATCTAAACAGTATTGATCCCATTCCCATCACCAGAGAAAGGTCGACGGGAAAAGGGACTCGGTCAACAAAAAAGAAACAGAATTGTTGAGGAGTATGATAGGTTAAATTGGCTATGCACACAGACAGGACCGGATGGGAGCTATAATGTCCTAGAGCTCAGTAATATTTTGAGGTACATTTCAGTCCAAGATATCTCGCAGGCAAATAAAACGTTAAAAAAGCTAAAATTAGAGGAGTGTGTAATTAAATTCCCAGCACTGGGAGAACTGGAAGATATGAAGTTAGTTGTGTTTAGTGATGCTTCTACCAGGTGGACATTCGAGCAGTGCCAGTTGTACAATATTCTGCTGGGTAAGGAAGGAAAATGTTGCCCCTTGGTCTGGGAAGCAAAGAAAATAAAAAGGGTGGTCAAAAGCACATTGGCGGCTGAAACCCTGGCGTTAGAGGAGGCGTTGGATATGGGAATATATTTGTCTGACACATTAACAGAATTATTTTTTATGGGCACATCGGGTAAGAAAGTACCAATTAAGCGTTACGTGGACAATTGGGCTTTAGGGGATAATGTTTACTCGACAAAAAGTGTAATAGAAAAGTGACTGAGAATTGATTTGGCCAGCATTAACAAATGCTGGAAAACAAGGAAGTTTCCAAACTTAACTGGGTTGGTGCAAATCTACAGGTATCTGACTTTCACTAAAAGGGGTGCAGGAACTGACCCTACCTCGCATTAAGTTGATCTTTCTCTACACTTCTTCTCGACTGTAACGCTACATTCTGCACCCTCTCCTTTCCTTCTCTGCATGTGGTACAATTTGTCTGTGTAGAGCAAGAAACAATACTTTTCACTGGATCACAATACATGTGACAATAATAAATTACATTTAAAAAACCTATGACTGTGCGGCCAAATTCCCCTCCAACTCAACCTTCAGGTTTGCTGACGACACCACCGCAGTGGGTCGGATCTCAAACAATGACGAGACAGAGAACAGGAATGAGATAGAGAATCTGGTGAACTGGTGCGGCAACAATAATCTCTCCCTCAATGTCAACAAAACGAAGGAGATTGTCATCGACTTCAGGAAGCGTAAAGGAGAACATGCCCCTGTCTACATCAATGGGGATGAAGTGGAAATGGTCAAAAGCTTCAGGTTTCTCGGTATCCAGATCACCAACAACCTGTCCTGGTCCCCACATGCCGACACTATAGTTAAGAAAGCCCACCAACACCTCTACTTTGTCAGGAGGCTACGGAAACGTCTGCTACGACTCTCACCAATTTTTACAGATGCACCATAGAAAGCATCATTTCCAGATGTATCACAGCTTGGTATGGGCTCCTGCTCTGCCCAAGACCGCAAGGAACTACAAAAGGTTGTGAACGTAGCCCAGTCCATCACTCAAACCAGCCTCCCATCCATTGACTCTGTCTACACTCCCGCTGCCTCAGAAAAGCAGCCAGCATAATCAAGGACCCCACGCACCCCGGACATTCTCTCTTCCACCTTCTTCCGTCGGGAAAAAGATGCAAAAGTCTGAGGTCACGCACCGACCGACTCAAGAACAGCTTCTTCCCTGCTGCTGTCAGACTTTTGAATGGACCTATCTTGCATTAAGTTGATCTTTCTCTACACCCCTAGCTATGACTGTAACACTACATTCTGCACCCTCTCCTTTCCTTCTCCACTATGTACTCTGTGAACGGAATGCTTTGTCTGCATAGCAGGAAACAATACTTTTCACTGTATCCCAATATACGTGACAATAATAAATCAAATCAAAAGATCTTAGGATATGAAGGGGCAATTTAGCACGGCCAATCCACTTAACCTACACACCTTTGGAGTGTGGGAGGAAACCGGAGCACCCAGAGGAAACCCACATAGACACGGGGAGAACGTACAGACTCCGCAGAGTCATAGAGTCACAGATGTTTACAGCATGGAAACAGGCCCTTTGGTCCAACCTGTCCATGCCGCCCTTTTTTTAAAAACCTTTAAGTTAATCCCAATTGCCTGCATTTGGCCCATATCCCTTTATACCCATCGTACCCATGTAACTATCTAAATGCTTTTTAAAAGATAAAATTGTACCCGCCTCTACTACTGCCTCTGGAGCTCGTTCCAGACACTCACCACCCTCTGTGTGAAAAAATTGCCTCTCTGGACTCTTTTGTATCTCTCCCCTCTCACCTTAAACCTATGCCCTCTAGTTTTAGACTCCCCTACCATAGGGAAAAGATATTGACTATCTACCTTGTCTATGCCCCTCATTATTTTATAGACCTCTATAAGATCACCCCTCAGCCTCCTACGCTCCAGAGAAAAAAGTCCCAGTCTATTCAGCCTCTCCTTATAACTCAATCCATCAAGTCCCGGTAGCATCCTAGTAAATTTTTTCTGCACTCTTTCTAGTTTAATAATATCCTTTCTATAATAGGGTGACCAGAACTGTACACAGTATTCCAAGTGTGGCCTTACCAATGTCTTGTACAACTTCAATAAGACGTCCCAACTCCTGTATTCAATGTTCTGACCGATGAAACCAAGCATGCCAGATGCCTTCTTCACCGTTCTCCATTTTCAAGAAGCTATGAACATGTACCCCTGGATCTCTTTGTTTTGTAACTCTCCCCAGCGCCCTACCATCAACTGAGTAAGTCAGTCTACCAAAATGCATCACATCACCCAAGGCTGGAATCAAACATGGGTCCCTGGCACTGTGAGACAGCAGTGAACCCGGGTCCCTGGCACTGTGAGACAGCAGTGCTAACAACTGCACCACCGTGCTGTCCTTAATCTTTAGGGAAGGAAATCTGCTGTCCTTAACCGGTCTGGCCTACTTGTGACTCCAGAGCCACAGCAATGTGGTTGACTCTCAACTGCCCTCTGAAAAGCCCTGGCAAGCCACTCAGTTCAAGGGGCAGTTATGAATGGGCAACAAATGCTGACTTTGAAAAATGTCCCGAAAGCAATCGATAAAGAATCCACGAACTGGAGATGTGAAATGAAACCGAGTATACTGAGAAAACTCACAGGTGATGCCAAACCTAGGTGGCACAGTGCTTAGCACTGCTGCCTCACAGCGCCAGGGACCCGGGTTTGATTCCCGGCTTGGGTCACTGTCTGTGTGGAGTCTGCACATTCTCCCCGTGTCTGCGTGGGTTTCCTCCAGGTGCTCCGGTTTCCTCCCACAGTCCGAAAGATGTGCTGGTTAGGGTGCATTGACCTGAACAGGTGCTGGAGTGCTGAGTGCCACTAACCAAGACCCTCCCCCATTGAATGGGACCCAGAGCAAACCAGCAAGTAGCCAAAGGACAGCACGGCGGTGCAGCCGCCAGCACCGCCGCCCCACAGCGCCAGGGACCCGGGCCCGACTCCAGCCCTGGGCGATGCGATGCACCCCGGCAGACTGAACCAGGGCAGGACCCACTCAACCAACGGCAGGGCGCCGGGGAGAGCCACAGAACAAAGAGATCCGGGACACACGCCCATAGTGGACTTACTCAGCAACCTCATTGCAGTATCAATGCAAGCGACATGTGACATCAATAAATAAACTTTAAAACTTTTAACCCGCACAACCACCATTATGAAATGCTTCAAAAGGTTAGTCATGGCACGAATCAATTCTGGCCTCCAAGATCGCCAGGATCCACGACAGTTCGCACTGCAACACGACATTCTACACCCTCTCCTTTCCTTCTCCCCTATGTACTCTATGAATGGTATGCTTTGTCTGTATAGCGTGCAAGAACACAATACTTTCCACTGCATCCCAATGTGACAATAATATATCCAATCAAAATCTCTTCAGTAACAAGTGCAGGAGCTGAGTCTAAGTGAACACAGAGCAGCGGAGTTAAGAGTCACTGACCACCACCCATCCTCCCCTCAGTCCCCTCACCTCACCTCTCCCTCACTTTCTGTCCTCTCCCCTCCCTCCCCCCATCAGTTGTGGAGGTTGAGGGAGGGAATTCCAGAACATAGGGACCTCCCCCAGGCAGCTGAAGGCACGGCCGCCAATGGTGGAGCGATGGGAATCGGGGGATGCTCGAGAGGCTGGAATTGGAGGAGCGCAGAGATCTCGAAGAGAAGTATGGTTGCAGGAGGTGACAGATAGGGAGGATTGTAGGGGCTGGAGGAGGTTACAGAGATAGGGAGGGGTGTAGGGGCTGGAGGAGGTTACAGAGATAGGGAGGGGTGTAGGGGCTGGAGGAGGTTACAGGTATAGGGAGAGCTGTAGGGGCTGGAGGAGGTTACAGGGATAGGGAGAGTTGTAGGGACTGGAGGAGGTTACCGAGATAGGGAGGAGTGTAGGGGCTGGAGGAGGTTACAGAGATAGGGAGGGTTGTAGGGGACTGGCGGAGGTTACAGAGATAGGAAGGGATGTAGGGGCTGGAGGAGGTTACAGAGATAGGGAGAGGGTGTCGGGGCTGGAGGAGGTTACAGGTATAGGGAGAGCTGTAGGGGCTGGAGGAGGTTACAGGGATAGGGAGGGGTATAGGGGCTGGAGGAGGTTACAGAGATAGGGAGGGGTGTAGGGGCTGGAGGAGGTTACAGAGAAAGGGAGGGGTGTAGGGGCTGGAGGAGGTTACAGAGATAGGGAGGGGGTGTAGGGGCTGGAGGAGGTTACAGGGATAGGGAGAGTTGTAGGGGCTGGAGGAGGTTACAGAGATAGGGAGGGGTGTAGGGGGCTGGAGGAGGTTACAGAGATAGGGAGGGTTGTAGGGGCTGGAGGGGGTTACAGAGATAGGGAGGGGTGTAGGGGCTGGAGGAGGTTACAGGGATAGGGAGGGGTATAGGGGCTGGAGGAGGTTACAGAGATAGGGAGGGGTGTAGGGGCTGGAGGAGGTTACAGAGAAAGGGAGGGGTGTAGGGGCTGGAGGAGGTTACAGAGATAGGGAGGGGGTGTAGGGGCTGGAGGAGGTTACAGGGATAGGGAGAGTTGTAGGGGCTGGAGGAGGTTACAGAGATAGGGAGGGGTGTAGGGGGCTGGAGGAGGTTACAGAGATAGGGAGGGTTGTAGGGGCTGGAGGGGGTTACAGAGATAGGGAGGGGTGTAGGGGCTGGAGGAGGTTACAGAGATAGGGAGGGGTGTAGGGGCTGGAGGAGGTTACAGAGATAGGGAGGGAGTGTAGGGGCTGGAGGAGGTTACAGGGATACGGAGGGGTGTAGGGGCTGGAGGAGGTTACAGAGATAGGGAGGGTTGTAGGGGCTGGAGGGGGTTACAGAGATAGGGAGGGGTGTAGGGGCTGGAGGAGGTTACAGAGATAGGGAGGGGTGTAGGGGCTGGAGGAGGTTACAGGTTTGGGAGAGCTGTAGCGGCTGGAGGAGGTTACAGGGATACGGAGAGTTGTAGGGGCTGGAGGAGGTTACAGAGATAGGGAGGGGTGTAGGGCTGGAGGAGGTTACAGGGATAGGGAGAGTTGTAGGGGCAGGAGTAGGTTACAGAGATAGGGTGGGGTTGTAGGGGCTGGAGGAGGTTACAGGGATACGGAGAGTTGTAGGGGCTGGAGGAGGTTACAGAGATAGGGTGGGGTTGTAGGGGCTGGAGGAGGTTACAGGGAAAGGGAGAGTTGTAGGGGTTGGAGCAGGTTACAGAGATCGGGATGATTGTAGGGAACGCAGGATGTTACTGAGATAAAGAGGCGCTGTTACCAACTAAACTCCCCAAGGCGATTCCAGTCTGTTACTCACTCATGTCTGAGTATCTGTGATTCCATATATAAACCACCCCCGAACCCCTCAATTAGATTCCAGTCTGTAACCCACTCCCGGGTATCTGTTATTCTATATATAAACCACCCCAAACCCCTCGATTAGATTCCAGTCTGTAACTCACTCCCGGGTATCTGTTATTCTATATATAAATCACCCTGAACCCCTCGATTAGATTCCAGTCTGTAACCCACTCCCGGGTATCTGTTATTCTATATATGAACCACCCCGAACCCCTCGATTAGATTCCAGTCTGTAATACACTCACGTCTGGGCATCTGTTATTCTTTATATAAACCACCTGAACCCCTCTATTAGATTCCAGTCTGTAACTCACTCCCGGGTATCTGTTTTTCTATATATAAACCACCCCGAACCCCTCGATTAGATTCCAGTCTGTAACTCACTCCCGGGTATCTGTTATTCTATATATAAACCACCCCAAACCCCTCGATTAGATTCCAGTCTGTAACCCACTCCCGGGTATCTGTTATTCTATATATAAACCAACCCGAACCCCTCGATTAGATTCCAGTCTGTAACTCACTCCCGGGTATCTGTTTTTCTATATATAAACCACCCCGAACCCCTCGATTAGATTCCAGTCTGTAACTCACTCCCGGGTATCTGTTATTCTATATATAAACCACCCCGAACCCCTCGATTAGATTCCAGTCTGTAACCCACTCCCGGGTATCTGTTATTCTATATAAAAAGAACAAAGAACAATACAGCACAGGAACAGGCCCTTTGGCCCTCCAAGCCCGCGCCGCTCCCTGGTCCAAACTAGACCATTCTTTTGTATCCCTCCATTCCCAGTCCGTTCATGTGGCTATCTAGATAAGTCTTAAACGTTCCCAGTGTGTCTGCCTCCACCACCTTGCCCGGCAGCACATTCCAGGCCCCCATCACCCTCTGTGTAAAATACGTCCTTCTGATATCCGTGTTAAACCTCCCCCCCCACCTCACCTTGAACCTATGACCCCTCGTGAACGTCACCACCGACCTGGGGAAAAGCTTCCCACCGTTCACCCTATCTATGTCTTTCATAATTTTATACACCTCTATTAGGTCACCCCTCATCCTCCGTCTTTCCAGTGAGAACAACCCCAGTTTACCCAATCTCTCCTCATAACTAAGGCCTTCCATACCAGGCAACATCCTGGTAAACCTCCTCTGCACTCTCTCTAAAGCCTCCACGTCCTTCCGGTAGTGTGGCGACCAGAACTGAGCGCAGTATTCCAAATGCGGCCGAACCAACGTTCTATACAACTGCAACATCAGACCCCAACTTTTATACTCTATGCCCCGTCCTATAAAGGCAAGTATGCCATATGCCTTATTCACTACCTTCTCCACCTGTGATGTCACCTTCAAGGATCTGTGGACTTGCACACCCAGGTCCCTCTGCGTATCTACACCCTTTATGGTTTGCCATTTATCGTACAGCTCCCCCCCGACGTTAGTTCTACCAAAATGCATCACTTCGCATTTATAATACACCCCAAAACCCTCGATTAGATTCCAGTCTGTAACTCACTCCCGGGTATCTGTTATTCTATATATAAACCACCCCAAACCCCTCGATTAGATTCCAGTCTGTAACTCGCTCCCGGGTATCTGTTATTCTGTATACAAACCACCCTGAAACCCCGATTAGATTCCAGTCTGTAACTCGCTCCCGGGTATCTGTTATTCTATATACAAACCACCCTGAAACCCCGATTAGATTCCAGTCTGTAACTCACTCCCGGGTATCTGTTATTCTATATACAAACCACCCTGAAACCCCGATTAGATTCCAGTCTGTAACTCACTCCCGGGTTTCTGTTATTCTATATATAAACCACCCCGAACCCCTCGATTAGATTCCAGTCTGTAACTCACTCCCGGGTATCTGTTATTCTATATATAAACCACCCCGAACCCCTCGATTAGATTCCAGTCTGTAACACATTCCCAGGTATCTGTTATTCTATATATAAACCACCCTGAACCCCCCGATTAGATTCTAGTCTGTAACTCACTCCCGGGTATCTATTATTCTTTATATAAACCACCCTGAACCCCCCGATTAGATTCCAGTCTGTAACTCACTCCCCGGTATCTATTATTCTTTATATAAACCACCCTGAACCTCCCGATTAGATTCCAGTCGTAACTGACTCCTGGGTATCTGTTATTCTATATATAATCCACCCCGAACTCCTCGATTCGATTGCAGTCTGTAACACACACCCGGGTATCTGTTATTCTATATATAAACCACCCTGAACCCCTCGAATAGATTCCAGTCTGTAACTCGCTCCCGCGTATCTGTTATTCTTTATATAAACCACCCTGAACCCCTCGAATAGATTCCAGTCTGTAACTCGCTCCCGCGTATCTGTTATTCTTTATATAAACCACCCTGAACCCCCCGATTAGATTCCAGTCTGTAACTCACTCCCGTGTATCTGTTATTCTATATATAAACCACCCTGAGCCCCACCAATTAGATTCCAGTCTGAAACACACTCACGTCTGGGTATCTGTTATTCAATATATAAACCACCCTGAACCCCTCGATTAGATTCCAGTCTGTAACTCACTCCTGGGTATCTGTTATTCTATATATAAACCACCCCAAACCCCTTGATTAGATTCCAGTGTGTAACTCACTCCCGGGTATCTGTTATTCTATATACAAACCACTCTGAACCCCTCGATTAGATTGCAGTCTGTAAGTCACTGCCGTGTATCTGTTATTCTATATATAAACCACCCTGGACCCGTCGATTAGATTCCAGTCTGTAACTCACTCCCGGGTATCTGTTATTCTACATGTAAACCACCCTGAACCCTTCGATTAGATTCCAGTCTGTAACTCAGTCCCGGGTGTCTGTTATTCTATATATAAACCACCCTGGACCCGTCGATTAGATTCCAGTCTGTAACTCACTCCCGGGTGCCTGTTATTCTATATATATCCAACCCCGAACCCCTCGATTAGCTTCCAGTCTGTAACTCACTCCCGGGTATCTGTTATTCTATATATAATCCACCCTGAACCCTTCGATTAGATTCCAGTCTGTAACTCAGTCCCGGGTGCCTGTTATTCTATATATAAACCACCCTGGACCCGTCGATTAGATTCCAGTCTGTAACTCACTCCCGGGTATCTGTTATTCTATATATAAACCACCCTGGACCCGTCGATTAGATTCCAGTCTGTAACTCACTCCCGGGTATCTGTTATTCTATATATAAACCACCCTGGACCCGTCGATTAGATTCCAGTCTGTAACTCACTCCCGGGTATCTGTTATTCTATATATAAACCACCCCGAACCCCTCGATTAGATTCCAGTCTGTAACTCACTCCCGGGTATCTGTTATTCTATATATAAACCACCCTGGACCCGTCGATTAGATTCCAGTCTGTAACTCACTCATGTCTGGGTGTCTGTTATTCTATATGTGAATCATTCCGAACCCCTTGATTAGATTTGAGAGCATACCTCAGTGCTGGCTATGCAGCATCTTGTGTATAGCAGCCTGAAACATAATAGTTTATGTTTGTGATGTCAGGGGCATGTTGTTCACTCATGTATTTATGATGTAACACAATGCTGTTTGATCTAGTTACTTTGAAAAATTCTCTTCCTAAACATTATTTTATTGGTGAGCACAGAGATGGAGCCTCTGACCTCTTGCAGGGGTCAAGGTGATGCTCGGGGAGTGGAGTGGGAAAGGACCATCCCAATCAGAAACAATGGAGCATCAATAGAGGCCACAGATTCAAATCAATATATCAACCATTAAGGAGCAGATCTTAAAAAGACTGGTAGAGACTCACTCCTCTCTATCTCTGTAACCTTCTCCAGCCCCTACACCCCTCCTTATCTCTGTAACCTCCTCCAGCCCCTACACCCCCTCCCTATCTCTGTAACCTCCTCCAGCCCCTACACCCCTATCTCTGTAACCTCCTCCAGCCCCTACACCCCTCCCTATTTCTGTAACCTTCTGCAGCCCTTACACCCCTCCCTATCTCTGTAACCTCCTCCAGCCCCTATAATCCTCCCTGTCTCTGTAACCTCCTCCAGCCTCTACACTCCCTCCCTATCTCTGTAACCTTCTCCAGCCCCTACACCCCCTCCCTATCTCTGTTACATCCTCCAGCTCCCTACACCCCTCCCTTTCTCTGTAACCTCCTCCGGTTCCATACCCCTCCCTATCTCTTTAACCTCCTCCAACCCTTATACCCCTCCCTATCTCTATTAGCTCCTCCAGCCCCTATAACCCTATCTCTGTAACCTCCTCCAGCCTCTACACTCCCTCCCTATCTCTGTAACCTTCTCCAGCCCCTACACTCCCTCCCTATCTTTGTTACATCCTCCAGCCCCTACACACCCTCCCTATCTCTGTAACCTCCTCCAGCCCCTACACCCCTCCCTATCTCTGTAACCTCCTCCAACCCCTCCACCCCTCTTTATCTCTGTAACCTCCTCCAGCTCCCTATACCCCTCCCTTTCTCTGTAACCTCCTCCAGTTCCACACCCCTCCCTATCTCTATAACCTCCTCCAGCCCCTACATCCCCTCCCTATCTCTATAACCTCCTCCAGCCCCTACATCCCCTCCCTATCTCTGTAACCACTCCAGGCCTGACTCCAATCTCGATCTCTATAACTTCCTATAACCCTCCGAGATCTCTGCGCTCCTCCAATTCTGGCCTCTTTAGCATCCCCCATCACTCCACCATTGAAGGCCGTGCCTTTAGCTGCTTGGGAGCCCTAAGTTCTGGAATTCCCTCCCAAAACCTCTCATAAGAATATAAAGAAAAGTGATGTGCAGGTTAGGGGGATTGGCCATGCTAAATTGTCCCTTCGTGTCCAAAGATGTGTAGGTTAGATGGATTGGCCATGTTCTATGACGGACATAGAAAGTAGGATGGGGAGTAGGCCATTCGCGGCTGCCCTGCCATTCACTATGATCATGGCTTAGCCTCTATCTTACTGCCATACTCCACCGATCTCCCCATAAACCCCTTGAACCTTTAGAGGCTCGAAATCTATTTATTTCCTCCTTAAATATATTCAGTGGCTTGGCTTTCACAGCCTTCTGTGGTAGAGAATTCCACAGACTCCTCACCTCAGTCCTAAATGGCCTGCCCCATACCTTGAGACAACACTGGTGCCCCACAAGGCTGTGTTCTCAGCCCCCTACTATACTCCTTATACACCTATGACTGTGCAGCCAAATTCCCCTCCAATTCAATTTACAAGTTTGCTGATAACACCACCGTAGTGGGTTGGATCTCAAACAATGACGAGACAGAGTACAGGAATGAGATAGAGAATCTGGTGAACTGGTGCGGCAACAATAATCTCTCCCTCAATGTCAACAAAACAAAGGAGATTGTCATCGACTTCAGGAAGCGTAAAGGAGAACATGCCCCTGTCTATATCAACGGGGACGCAGTAGAAACGGTCGAAAGCTTCAAGTTTTTAGGTGTCCAGATCACCAACAACCTGTCCTGGTCCCCCCATGCCGACACTATAGTTAAGAAAGCCCACCAACGCCTCTACTTTCTCAGAAGACTAAGGAAATTTGACATGTCAGCTAGGACTCTCACCAACTTTTACAATTGCACCATAGAAAGCATTCTTTCTGGTTGTATCACAGCTTGGTATGTCTCCTGCTCTGCCCAAGACCGCAAGGAACTACAAAAGGTCGTGAATGTAGCCCAGTCCATCACGCAAACCAGCCTCCCATCCGTTGACTCTGTCTACACTTCCCGCTGCCTCGGCAAAGCTGCCAGCATAATTAAGGACCCCACGCACCCCGGACATTCTCTCTTCCACCTTTTTCCATCGGGAAAAGGATACAAAAGTCTGAGGTCACGTACCAACCGACTCAAGAACAGCTTCTTCCCTGCTGCTGTCAGACTTTTGAATGGACCGACCTTGCATTAAGTTGATCTTTCTCTACACTCTAGCTATGACTGTAACACTACATTCTGCACTCTCTCCTTTCCTTCTCTATGAACAGTATGCTTTGTCTGTACAGCACGTAAGAAGCAATACTTTTCACTGTATTTTAATACATGTGACAATAATAAATCAAATCAAATCACCCCTTATTCTTGCCCCTTCCCCAGCCAGTGAACCAAATATTTGGTCGTAGAGGTGAGAGGAGTGTCTTAAAGGAGGAAAGAGAGGGAGGGTGAGAAAGAGAGTATGAGAGAGATAGCAAGAGAAAGAGCGAGAGGTGGAGAGGTTTAGGGAGGGAATCCCAGAGATTAGGACTCCCCAGGCACAGGCCAAACGGTGGAGCGATGGGAATAATGGGGACACATGATGGGCCAAAATAGTCAGCTGACCGCACTTTTAGAATGCTTTCTACGGTGCATCTGTAAAAGTTGGTGAGAGTTGTAGCTGACATGCCAAATTTCCTTAGTCTTCTGAGAAAGTAGAGGCTTTCTTAACTACAGTGTCAGCATGGGGACACCAGGGCAGGTTGTGAAGGCTTTAGAGAGGGTGTAGAGAATGAATCCCAGGACGAGGAAGTTAGATTTTAGAAGTTGGGATGTTCTCCTTGGAGGAGAGAAGACGGAGTGGAGATTTGATCGAGGGATTCAAAAATCACGAGATGTGGTTGGGGTGAGTCTAGGACAGAGTAGAGAGGAAGAGAAACTGTTCCCACTGGCGGAAGGATTGGGAACCAGAGTGGAACGCAGATCGAAGGTGTGGCGAACCACTGTAGTTATCTGTTTATGTGATAGTTTATGTGATATGCCTGGACACGCCCCTGCTGCCTCAATCCGGGGCTCCGCCCTCCTCAGGGTATAAAGGTGGCTGCTCTCCGCCCCTTTTGCCTCAGTTCGGATTAGCTATCGGTTTGGGTGTGCTCCAGTTCTTTGTTAATAAAAGCCTGTTATTTCACAACAACGAGTCTTTGCGTAATCAATGGTGCATCAGAAGGCGATTGGGGAGACACGAGGAGAAACTTTTCACGCCGCCAGTGGTTAGGATTGGGAAGGCGCTGCTTTAGAGTGCAGCGGAGGCAGGTACATTCGAGAGGGAATTGGAGCATTATCTGAAAAGAAAGAATGAGCAAAGTTACATGGAGAAGGCAGGGGATGGTACTTGGTGAACTGCTCGCTCGCAGAGCTCTGGCGCAGACATGATGGGCTGAATGGCCTCCTTCTGAACTGGAGAAGCTCACGGATCAGAGGTAGGCAGAAGGCAAAGCCACGGAGGGACTTGAACATTGAAGGGAACAAACATTTACAGGGCTATTGATAAAGACAAGTCGACGGGGCAAATTTGGACAGTTTGGTCAATGGGCAAGCATGGGCACAGTGGCAGGAATGGCCTCCTTCAGGTTTGTGTCACTCAATTATACATCATGGTGGGGGCTGCAACTGGTCACCAAAAGATCCTGAAGACTTGGCCAAAGATCAGGCAAGACCTTCAGGAGTGGTGATGTTGACAGGATTGGGCCAGTGAAGGGACCTGCAGTTTCTTCTCCTGGTGGCTAGGGGGCAGTGGCCTTGGAGGACTCTGAGTAACCACTCAGGCAAGCTGTGGGAACTTGAACAAGTCAACGGCTGCCGCGCGCCTGCTCAGCGGTACCGTCATCGCAGAGAGTGCGTCGTTTCTGCGCATGCTCTGAAACCGGCCCGCCGTCCACGCGCAAGGGGGTCCCCATTCCCACGCATGTTCTGGAGCCGGCCCGTCGTCGGCCTTCGCATGCTCCGCAAGAGGCGGCCGCCATTACTGCGCAAGTGCCAGGAACGGTTCGCCGTCCGCACGCATGCTCCGTAAGCGGGTTCGCCGTGACTGCGCATATTCAGAAGCTTCATCCTGCCGGCGAGCAGCTGGCATGGCGGCGCTGAATGAGGGGGCCCGAGTGCTGTTCACCGAGAGCGTCCGGGGCGCCCTGGAGACCTGGCCCGCCTTGCAGGTAAACACAATAGGGAAAAGGGAAAGGGTGAGCGGAAGCGGGTGGGAGCGTCCGGTTTAAAAAAAACGAGTGGAGCCGCGAATCGTGGAGGTTGGGGGGGAAAAAATAAGCGGCGAAACAAGATGGCGGCGCCGCAAGGCGGCGAGCTGAGTCGGAGGTGACGTAAGAGCGACGAGGACCGGAAATGGCGTCACAAAACAGTTCTAACCAGCTGGTGAACTTTGCTCTCTGGTTGACCCTGTGACACAGTAAGGAGTCTAATAACACCAGGTTAAAGTCCAAGACTTGAAAGTTGGACTTTAAGCTGGTGTTGTTAGACTCCTTACTGTGTTTACCCCAGTCCAACGCTGGCATCTCCACATCATGACCCTGTGACCACACTGAGATGGTCCAAAACATAAAGGGCATAGGTGTCAGGTTAGAGGAGAAAGATTTCAAAGGGACTTGAGGGACAAGTCCACGAACAGGCTGGTGTGTATATTTGATTTGATTTATTATTGTCAGATGTATTAGTATACAGTGAAAAGTATAATTTTTGCGCGCTATACAGACAAAGCATACCGTTCATAGAGAAGGAAAGGAGAGAGTGCAGAATGTAGTGTTACAGTCATAGCTAGGGTGCAGACATGATGGGCTGAATGGCCTCCTTCTGAACTGGAGGAGCTCACGGATCAGAGGTAGGCAGAAGGCAAAGCCATGGAGGGACTTGAACATAAGAAATAGGAGCAGGAGTCGGCCATCTAGCCCCTCGAGCCTGCCACGCCATTCAATAAGATCATGGCTGATCTGATAGTGGGTTCAGTTCCACTTACCCGCCCGCTCCACATAACCCTTAATTCCCTTAATGGTTATAAATCTATCTACCTGTGACTTAAACACATTTAACGAGGTCGCCTCTACTGCTTCATTGGGCAGAGAATTCCAAAGATTCACTACTCTCTGGGAGGAGAAGTTCCTCCTCAACTCTGTTCTAAATTGACTCCCCTGTATTTTGAGGCTATGCCCCCTAGTTCTTGTTTCCATTGTAAGTGGAAATAACCTTACTGCTTCTACCCTGCCTAGCCCCTTCATTATCTTATATGTCTCTATAAGATCTCCCCTCAACCTTCTAAACTCCAATGAGTACAGGCCCAGTCTACTCAATCTCTCATTCCTCTACAACATTGAAGAGAACAAACATTTACAGGGCTATTGATAAAGACAAGGAAACGGGGCAAATTTGGACAGTTTGGTCAATGGGCACGGTGGCAGGAACGACACTGAGAAAGATCACCTTAATATAAGGTCGGTCCATTCAGACGTCTGCAGCAGAGAGGAAGCTGTTCTTGAGTCGGTTGCTGCATGACCTCAGACTTTTGTATCTTTTTCTCGATGGAAGAAGGTGGAAGAGAAAATGTCCGGGGTGCGTGGGATCCTTAATTATACTGGCTGTTTTTCCGAGGCAGTGGGAAGCATAGACTGAGTCAATGGATGGGAGGCTGGTTTGTGTGATGGACTGGGCTACGTTCATGACCTTTTGTAGTTTCTTGCAGTCTTGGGTAGAGCAGGAGCCCCATACCAAGCTGTGATACACCCAGAAAAGATGCTAAGAATGTGCTGTCAGGGGAAATATTGGAGGTGGGCACAATTACAACATTTAAAAGACATTTGGACAGGTACATGGATGGGAAAGGTTTAGAGGAATGTGGGACTATTCCGTTTACAAAACCTGGTTGGCATGGATGAGTTGGGCCGAAGGGCCTGTTTCCATGCTGGATATCTCTATGATGCTTTATTTGGCTATCAGAGAGGGCATAGGGGGGGTGTCAGGTTAGAGGAGAAAGATTTCAAAGGGACTTGAGGGACAAGTTCTTCACGAAGAGGCTGGTGTGTATATTTGATTTGATTTATTATTGTCAGATGTATTAGTATACAGTGAAAAGTATTGTTTCTTGTGCGCTATACAGACAAAGCATACCGTTCATAGAGAAGGAAAGGAGAGGGTGCAGAATATATCAGAGTGGAAATCGTGAGCCCCTCTCTGCTGCCTCCACGTTTTCCCCGGCTGAACCGCTATGAAGAGAGGCTGGTGTTGCTTTCCCCAGAGAAGGCTGAGGGGGGAACCTGATCGAGGTGTTACAAAATTATGAGGGACATACATAGGAAGCAACGGTTCCCCGCACTGGAGAGGTCAATGAGCAGCGGGCTTAGATTTGAGGCCAAGGGGAGGGAGATTTAAAGGGAATTTCACAATCTGCTCCCTGAAAAGCTGCTTTTTAAAATTTATTCATTTATAGGTCATGGGCGTCGCTGGCTGGGCCAGCATTTATTGTCCATTCCTAGGTGCCTGTGGACAGCAGTTGAGAGTCAAACACATTGCTGTGGCTCCGGAATCGCATTTAGGCCAGACTGGGTAAGGACGGCAGATTTCCTTCCCTAAAGGACATTAGTGAACCAGATGGGTTTTTCCCACAATCGACAATGGTTTCATGGTCATCAGTAGATTCTTAATTCCAGATTTTTAAAATTGAATTCAAATTTTGAGATCTGCTGTGGCAGGATTCGAACTCGGGTCCCCAGAGCTTCACCCGAGGTCTCTGGATTAATAGTCCAATGATAATAGTACTACGCCACTGCCTCCCCTGAGGCAGGAACCCTAAAAAAAACGTCCTGACTTAATCTGAGTTTGTTTATTTGGTTTGACCTAAAAAGAGGGTAATTGAGAAGCATTGAGATGAGAACTTGAAACACCGCAGCATGCAAGGCTACGGACCAAGTGCTGGAAAATAGGATTAGAATGGATAGATGTTTGATGGCTGGCGCAGACACAATGTTGCTGTGCTGTAAATCTCAATGAATCAAACCCATCACCTTTGGTGTCAGCAGCGGCTCAGTCAATAGCTTCATTGACCCGATTCCCAGGTTGATAAATTTTATAATTTATTTATTAATGTCACAAGTAGACTTACATTAACACTGCAATGAAGTTACTGTGAAAATCCCCTAGTGGCCACACTCCGGTGCCTGTTCAGGTACACTGAGGGAGAATTTAGCATGGCCAATGCACTCTAACCAGCACGTCTTTCAGACTGTGGGAGGAAACCCACGCAGACATGGGGAGAACGTGCAGACACCACACAGACAGTGACCCAAGCCAGGAATTGAAACCGGGTCACAGGCACTGTGAGGCAGCAGTGCTAACCACTGTGCACAAGGGCGGTGCTGAGGGAGGGTCAGTGCTGAGGAAGCGCCGCACTGTGGGAGGGTCAGTGCTGAGGAAGCGCCGCACTGTGGGAGGGTCAGTGCTGAAGGAGCGCCGCACTGTGGGAGGGTCAGTGCTGAAGGTGCGCCGCACTGGGAGGGTCAGTGCTGAGGGAGCGCCGCATTGTGGGAGGGTCAGTGCTGAGGGAGCGCCGCACTGTGGGAGGGTCAGTGCTGAGGGAGCGCCGCATTGTGGGAGGGTCAGTGCTGAGGGAGCGCCGCACTGTGGGAGGGTCAGTGCTGAGGGAGCGCCGCACTGTGGGAGGGTCAGTGCTGAGGGAGCACCGCACTGTGGGAGGGTCAGTGCTGAGGGAGCCCCACACTGTGGGAGGGTCAGTGCTGAGGGAGCGCCGCACTGTGGGAGGGTCAGTGCTGAGGGAGCGCCGCATTGTGGGAGGGTCAGTGCTGAGGGAGCGCCGCATTGTGGGAGGGTCAGTGCTGAGGAAGCGCCGCACTGTGGGAGGGTCAGTGCTGAAGGAGCGCCGCACTGTGGGAGGGTCAGTGCTGAAGGTGCGCCGCACTGGGAGGGTCAGTGCTGAGGGAGCGCCGCATTGTGGGAGGGTCAGTGCTGAGGGAGCGCCGCACTGTGGGAGGGTCAGTGCTGAGGGAGCGCCGCATTGTGGGAGGGTCAGTGCTGAGGGAGCGCCGCACTGTGGGAGGGTCAGTGCTGAGGGAGCGCCGCACTGTGGGAGGGTCAGTGCTGAGGGAGCCCCACACTGTGGGAGGGTCAGTGCTGAGGGAGCGCCGCACTGTGGGAGGGTCAGTGCTGAGGGAGCGCCGCATTGTGGGAGCGTCAGTGCTGAGGGAGCGCCGCACTGTGGGAGGGTCAGTGCTGAGGGAGCGCCGCACTGTGGGAGGGTCAGTGCTGAGGGTACGCCGCACTGTGGGAGGGTCAGTGCTGAGGGAGCGTCGCACTGTGGGAGGGTCAGTGCTGAGGGAGCGTCGCACTGTGGGAGGGTCAGTGCTGAGGGAGCGCCGCACTGTGGGAGGGTCAGTGCTGAGGGAGCGCCGCACTGTGGGAGGGTCAGTGCTGAGGGAGCGCCGCACTGTGGGAGGGTCAGTGCTGAGGGAGCGCCGCACTGTGGGAGGGTCAGTGCTGAGGGAGCGCCGCATTGTGGGAGGGTCAGTGCTGAGGGGGCGCCGCACTGTGGGAGGGTCAGTGCTGAGGGAGCGCCGCACTGTGGGAGGGTCAGTGCTGAGGGAGCGCCGCACTGTGGGAGGGTCAGTGCTGAGGGAGCGCCGCACTGTGGGAGGGTCAGTGCTGAGGGAGCGTCGCACTGTGGGAGGGTCAGTGCTGAGGGGGCATCCTAGTGCCCAGCTGAGAGTCGGCACCTTAAGGAGTGAAGGGAAGGTGAGCTGCTCCCTGGCTTGGAGACTTGACGTGTTCCTCTTGTTGCTGAATTGCAGGTGGCTGTGGAAAATGGGTTCGGTGGTGCTCAGTCCCAGGAGAAAGCAGATTGGATGGTCACCGCTGTGGCCCAATATTTCTGTGACAATGGTGAGTCGTCACTGCCTCCGATCACCAACTCCCACTGCGAAACTACCAAGTAACCAGTTGTTAACGATGCATGTAGAATCTCGGCTCCACACGCAACACTTTGTCCACAATTCTTTCAGAGAGCCAGTGCTGACTTGATGGGCCGAATGCCTCCTCTTTTTCAGCTTTATTTATTCGTCACAAGTAGGTTTACATTAACACTGCAATGAAGTTACTGTGAAAATCCCCTGGTCACCACACTCTGGCGCCTGTTCGGGTCACACTGAGGGAGAATTTAGCACGGCCAATGCACCCAATCAGCACATCTTTCGGACTGAGGGGAGAAACCGGAGCACCCGGAGGAAACCCACGCAGATACGGGACGAACGTGCAGACTCCGCACTGACAGTGACCCAAGCCGGGGGTTGAACCCGGGTCCCTGGCGCTGTGGGGCAGCAGTGCTGACCACTGCCGCCCAACGTAGATGAGTGCAGCTCCAACAACAGGCGAGAATATCGGTGCCCTCTAGGGATGGGTGGGGAGGGAGTGCCTGGGTACGGTGTTCTTTCGGAGAGTCGGTGCCGACTCAGTGGGACGAAAGGCCTCCACCTGCACTCTGGAGACTGTTCAGAAGGAGCCCCAAACACTGGAAGTGCATCTTACCAGATGGGTGAAGATATTTATTCTGGAGATTTGGGTGCCGTTGGCAAAGTGGCCATGCAATATCCATCCCTGGATTCCCCTTGGGAAGGTGGTGAATGGTTGCTGTCCTGTGTGGGGAAGGTATTCCTGTTCCCTCGCCAGAGAATTGGAGCAAGGCAGGAGAGAGATAATGCAGAAACATTACTCCACGGTAAAAGCAATGACTGTTGCTGTGACAGAATCGCATGTCGTGTGCAGGCAGGGCAATTGACGGGAAGTAAATGCATTGTGAAAGATTTTCAGTAATATTCTCGTGGTGTTACAAGGCTAGGCTGGCTCGAATTTACCCTCCAATTGGAGACATTTCTAATGGAGGTTGTCTATGTAATCATCACACTGCAGCTCACTATAGTGTGGTGCCCCCAGTGGACAGGCAGTCTAATAATAGGAGGACATTCAGCCCCCCTCTCTCTCTCTCTCGAGCCTGTTACACAGGAACAGGAGGAGGCCTTTCAGCCCTTATTGAGCCTGCAGGAACAGGGGGAGGCCCATTCAACCCATCTCTCAAGCCTGTTGCACAGGAACAGGAGGAGGCCATTCAGCCCCCTGGAGCATGTTCGGCCCTTCATTGAGATCATGGCTAATCTGTGACCTAACTCCATGGAGCCATCTTTGCCCTGTGTCCCTTAATACCTTTGCATAACAAACCTCTCGCAATCTCAGAGCAGATATCAATGATGGAACCCGGCGAGTGCAGGTATCAGCCTGCTATAGTCTCATGGAGGCTGTGCAGTCTGGATTTTCCAGGACAATTCCTGGATTCCACAATGTGGCTACTTCAAATTGTAAAACATGACACGGGAATGTTTTCTACCCATTCGAGGGGTGTGGGCGCCACTGGCCAGGCCCAGCAATTATTGCCCCTTCTTGGATTGCCCCCTTGAGAAGATGGTGGGAGAGCCGCCTTGAACCCGCTGCAGTCCCTGTGTGGTGTAGGTGTACCTACGGACTGTTAGGGAGGGAGGTCTGGGATTTTGACCCAGGCACAGTGAAGGAACGGCGATATATTTCCAAGTTGGGATGATGGGTGGCTCGGAGGGGAACCTTCAGGTGGTGGTGTTCCCATGTATCTGCTGCCCTTGTCTTTCTAGATAGTTGTGGGTTTGGAAGGTGCTGTCTAAGGATCTTTGGTGAGTCGCTGCAGTGCATCTTGTAGATGGTACACACGGCTGTCATTGTGCATCGGTGGTGGGGGGAGTGAGTGTTTGTGGTTAGCGTGTCGATCGAGCGGGGCTGCTTTGTCCTGGATGGTGTTGAGCTTGAGTGTTGTTGGAGCCGCACCCATCCAGGCAAGTGGAGAGTGTTCCATCACACTCCTGACTTGTGCCTTGTAGATGGTGGACAGACTTTGGGGAGTCAGGAGGTGAGTTACTCACTGCAGGATTCCTAGTCTCTGACCTGCTACAGTGTTTATGTGGCTGGATCCAGTTTCTGGTTAATGTTAACCCCCCCCAGTATGTTGATGGTAATGCCACTGGATGTCACGGGGTGATGGTTAGATTTTCTCTTGTTGGAGATTGTCAATGCCTGGCACTTGTGTGGCATGAATGTTTCTTGCCATTTATCAGCCCAAGCTGATCTACAAGGCACAAGTCAGGAGTGTGATGGAATACTCCCCACTTGCCTGGATGGGTGCGGCTCCAACAACACTCAAGAAGCTCGACACCATCCAGGACAAAGCAGCCCCGCTTGATTGGCACCCCATCCACAAACACCCACTCCCTCCACCACTGACGCTCAGTAGCAGCAGTGTGTACTATCTACAAGATGCACTGCAGCAACTCACCAAAGATCCTTAGACAGCACCTTCCAAACCCGCGGCCACTTCCATCTAGAAGGACAAAGGCAGCAGATACCTGGGAACACCACCACCTGCAAGTTCCCCTCCAAGCCACTCACCATCCTGACTTGGAAATATATCACCGTTCCTTCACAGTCACTGGGTCAAAATCCTGGAATTCCCTCCCTAACGGCATTGTGGGCCAACCCACAGCACATGGACTGCAGCGATTCAAGGCAGCAGCTCATCACCACCTTCTCAAGGGGCAACTAGGGATGGGCAATAAATGGCAGCAACGCCTGTGTCCCACAAGTAAATAAAAAGCAGCCGTGTGCTGGATGTTATCCAGGTTACTGAATCCTCTGTTTCTTTCACATCTTCCCATCCCTGCAGTGGAGCTGGAGGCTGAGGAGGTGGAGGAGCTGCTGGCTGACCTGCTGTACAATGAGTTTGACACTGTGGTAGAAGATGGAAGCTTATCAGAGGTAAGCGTCCCAGACCCTCACACTCCCCCCACAGACCATCACACACTTGCCCCCCACCCCCCCCCTGCACTGCCCCCACAGACCCTCAGCCCCCCATGGACCCACACACAACCCCCTCCCTCCCCCGGCATGGACCTCCCACCCCCTCCCCTCCCCACCCCCTCAGGGACTCAGACTGTAGTCCAGAGGTGGCCTCAGTAAATCTCTGTCCTTCTCTGATTGTCATTGGTTCTCCTTCCACTGGAAGCAGATATGGGGAACCTTTCGAGACGCCTGGACTAAATCTCCCCTTCAGCTGTCCGCTCTGAGGTGGTGCTCCCAGCTCCTGTCGCCTCCCCCAATATTTATAGCTGCTCTCAGCTCCCACCGGGGTGGCGGGGGAGAGAGAGATGCCCTAACTTTCTCTGTGTGTGTTGTGTGTGCGCCTTCTCTTCCCTCAGGTGGCTCTGCAGATCTGGACCTTCTTTGGGTTGTGTCAGAGGGGCCAGGAAGCTGAGGTCAGGGGTCGCATCAGCAGGCTGGCGCAGAGGAAGGGCAGCACGAAGGTGAACGTGGTGCGAGGGCAGAGCCCGGGCATCGAGGCTGGCAATGAGGACAGCGAAGAGGAGGAGGACGAGGGGATAGAAGTACGTGTGAGGCCTTTTAAACAGAGGAACGTTTTAATGGACGTCCGTTCTGGACGGTCGGTCGAAATGTCAACGGCATGGTGCAGGATGGAGGGGGAAGGGGGCGGGGGGGGGGGGTGGGGGGTGCATGGACACAGTTGCCTCACGATGGCGTGAGGTGAATGTCCTGCCCGGCGTGTTATACAGGCAGCAAAGCTCTGTTCCCAGGGTCTGGCCCAAACGTTGTCTCACCCGGGATGGTGTCAGACCCCGCAGGGGGCAGGGCTGGGCTTCCTGCCAGCCTCTGCTGCGGGGTAAGTGGTAATGTAGGGGGGAGCTATACGATAAATGGCAGAACCATAAAGGGTGTAGATACGCAGAGGGACCTGGGTGTGCAAGTCCACAGATCCTTGAAGGTGACGTCACAGGTGGAGAAGGTGGTGAAGAAGGCATATGGCATGTTTGCCTTTATAGGACGGGGCATAGAGTATAAAAGTTGGGGTCTGATGTTGCAGATGTATAGAACGTTGGTTCGGCCGCATTTGGAATACTGCGTCCAGTTCTGGTCGCCACACTACCAGAAGGACGTGGAGGCTTTGGAGAGAGTACAGAGGAGGTTTACCAGGATGTTGCCTGGTATGGAGGGGCTTAGTTATGAGGAGAGATTGGGTAAACTGGGGTTGTTCTCCCTGGAAAGACGGAGGATGAGGGGACACTTAATAGAGGTGTATAAAATTATGAAAGGCATAGATAGGGTGAACGGTGGGAAGCTTTTCCCCAGGTCGGTGGTGACGTTCACGAGGGGTCATAGGTTCAAGGTGAAGGGGGGGAGGTTTAACACAGATATCAGAAGGACATATTTTACACAGAGGGTGGTGGGGGCCTGGAATGCGCTGCCGGGCAAGGTGGTGGAGGCGGACACACTGGGAACGTTTAAGACTTATCTAGACAGCCATATGAACAGAGTGGGAATGGAGGGATATAAAAGAATGGTCTAGTTTGGACCAGGGAGCGGCACGGGCTTGGAGGGCCGAAGGGCCTGTTCCTGTGCTGTATTGTTCTTTGTAAGGGGTGCTTACCCCCCTCTTGTTTCCCGGACAAAAGGATGGAGGCCGGGTGAGAGGGGTGGTGCCAAAGTGCCAGCACGGTCTCTGTCCAGGGAGTGGGCACCGTGCCAGTCTTGCGGGTTGGCAGCCTCGTGTGAGCACCTCTCCTGACTTCACCACCTCCCCTCTCTATCAACAGGCGATGGACTGCGACCCCCACCCTCCCAGCAACGAGGCCAGCCACCAGCAGCAAGCAGGGCCCAGCACCGCGGAGGAGGAGCCGCCACAGGATGGCTGGACGGTGGTGAGGCGGAAAAGGAAGTAGTGGCTTCAGAGACTGGGTGGCCTTCCTTCCCGGCCCCCCAGCGTTGGGTAGCTCAGGAACCACAACCTCCCAGCAACTTCTCGGAGTTGGGGGGGGAACAGGGCGGATGAAGCCTGACCGAGAGACGCGAGCCTGACCGAGAGACGCGAGCTGGAAATCTGCGGTGGAATGTTGCCAATGCGTGGCCTCCCGTGGAGAAAGTGCCCAAGATCGGCCCTGCCAGCCTGTCCTTGCCTCTTCCATGCCAACTCTCCTCGCTGACAGCAATCGGGATGGCCTGCTATCTTAGCCTGCCAGAGGGTTAAATGTGCACTTTGCTGTTGTATTTCCACAGCAGCAGAATTGTGTTTGAACCCAACCTGCCCTGCAAAGCCTAACTGGCCCAAACAATCGCAGTCCAGGATCAGTCACAGCTCCATTGACGCATGTTTTGTGGAGGGGTGATGTTTCCGGTTTGCCCTGTATGTGCCTCTTGTCAGCCGTGGCTCTGTGGCTAATGCTTGCACCCTGTATCCCAGGCTTGTGCATTCAGGTCTCACTCCAAAAAAACATTCGGCCCATCACATCACATGGGTGGCACAGTGGGTTAGCACGGCTGCCTCACAGCGCCAGGGACCCGGTCACTGTCTGTGTGGAGTCTGCACGTTCCTCCCGTGTCTGCGTGGGTTTCCTCCGGGTGCTCCGGTTTCCTCCCACAGTCTGAAAGACGTGCTGGTTAGGTGCATTGGCCATGCTAAATTCTCCCTCGGTGTACCCGAACAGGTGCTGGAGTGTGGCAACTAGAGGATTTTCACAGTAACTTCATTGCAGTGTTAATGTAAGCCTACTTGTGACACTGAATAAACTTAAAAAACTAAATACTCTCGCGTGTCCCCCAGCCCCCCACTCTCTCTCTTGCGTGTCCTGCCCCCCCACCCTCCTCTCCCTTGCGTGTCCTGCCCCCCCACCCTCCTCTCCCTTGCGTGTCCTGCCCGCCCTCCCCCCCTCCCTTTCTCTCTCCCCTCTCTCTTCCTCTCCACCTCTCGTCTGGATGCTCTCCCCATTCTCCAGGGTGCCATTGTAGATCTACCTCCTTCATTGACCGTGAGCTGAGTAATAAGGGCAGCACTGAAATGAGCAGTGACCTGCTTGGAAACCTTGCTGCTAAAGATGAATATTAAAGATGAAAAATGAAGCTGGCTCTTGCAATGTTGTAAGTGTTGTCCTGTTTTTGAATTGTTTAACAAGCTGTGGGGGTGTGTCTGGGCATGGGCAGCATTTGTTGCCCATCACTAACTGCCCCTTGAACTGAGTATCTCAGAGGGCCATTCCAGAGGGGCAGTTAAGAGTCGACCACATTGCTGTGTGGGGGCTGGAGTCTCGTGTAGGCCAGACCGGGTAAGGACGGCAGATTTCCTGAAAGGACATGAGTGAACCAGATGGATTTTTACCACAATCAATGGTAGTTTCATGATCACTGTCACCAGCTTTCGATTTGAGATTTAATTAATTGAATTTAAATTCCACCAGCTGCCACGGGTGGGATTTGAACCCTTGAACCCCAGAGCATTAGCCTGGTCTCTGGATTCCTAGCTCAGTGACATTGCCACGACACTGCAGTCCCCATGAATCAAGAGGCGCCCGAGGGAATCCCTTTCCAGGATTTCCCTCTCCCTCAATCCCTTGAGGGATTGTCCTGGTGAGAGACATTCGCACCACCAGGAACACTGCTGGAGTGAACTCTCTCTGGGGGAACTACCCACTGCAGGGGAAAGGCTGCAACATTCTCTGGCCCTGTGCCCTACCCTTCTCCCCATTCCCCCCGAATATTTCTGCTTAAACACAGGATCTCATTGGAGTTGGGCAGCTTTTTAAAGAAGGACAACAGCTCCCTTTCTCCCGCAGACCCTCCCCCCCCCAGACCCGAGTCCCAATCCCTGTCCCCCAGTCAGATCAGCTTATGGTGGGGACCATGTTCCAAAAGTTAATTCAGTCTTAAATTGATGTTTTATTAAAAATTAATTCCTTACGTGTTGCAAAATGGAAGCATGATATTACACAATGCACAAATCGTTGGCTATACAGAGTTACTAAGCACAAACTTATACATTCATTCTTAACATTGTCAGTCAGGTCTTCACAGAGCTACAATTAATCTGTTTGAATCTTTGCATCTGTTCACTTGAGGCAACCCAGCTGTTATCCACTTCCGGTACCTACTCAAATACAGCGTAAGCACAGTCCCCAGCAAACAGTCCCAGGACAGGTACAGCACGGGGTTAGACACAGAGTAAAGCTCCCTCTACACTGTCCCCATCAAACACTCCCAGGACAGGTACAGCACGGGGTTAGATACAGAGTAAAGCTCCCTCTACACTGTCCCCATCAAACACTCCCAGGACAGGTACAGAACGGGGTTAGATACAGAGTAAAGCTCCCTCTACACTGTCCCCATCAAACACTCCCAGGACAGGTACAGCACGGGGTTAGATACAGAGTAAAGCTCCCGCTACACTGTCCCCCATCAAACACTCCCAGGACAGGTACAGCACGGGGTTCGATACAGAGTAAAGCTCCCTCTACACTGTACCCATCAAACACTCCCAGGACAGGTACAGCACGGGGTTCGATACAGAGTAAAGCTCCCTCTGCTGTGTCTGATTTCATGGGGAACAGTGAGTGTGCTACCCCAGATTATTCATACAATCAGTGGAAATTTGCCCCCACTCTCCCCTTAATCTGGACCTGTGTTTCCAGAGAAAGGGGGCCAGTATCTAATGGATATATAGCCTGCCTGTATCTTTATAAACCAGAAAAATACAAGCTCAGGTGAACATTGTGCGAACAATGCGATTTTCTCAGGTTTTGTTGATGCCATGGTGATGGGACTGGGATCCAGTCGATACAGAAACAATGTTTAACCCGTGAGTAATACTGCTGAAATGCGCCATTGCTGCTAGTGGGATCTTGCTGTGTGTAAATTAGCTGCTGTCTTTCTCACTATAACAGTCGGCAAGATTGATGTTTGGACTTTGCGCAGACGTGCGGAGCCACTGGATTTGGGTCGTGTACTCCCATCAGGTGAGGAATATTGGGATGTATTAGAGGGAGATTGTGACTGAGGTAAGTATTGGTCCGTGATGCAGTGTGATGGCAATGGGTCTGCTTAGATTTTCAGGCTTTCCTTGTTCACGTACTCCAGGCGCTGCGCTTTACCCTCTGCTTTGGCCATACGCACCGAGGCATAGAGTTCAGACGGCTCCAGGTCCCCACTCTCCAGGAAGCTGGGCAAAGTCCTGCTCAGTGAGTTGCTGGCAGGGACCCCTGGGACCCCTTGTTGAGCTTTCCTGTCTGCCCGACTTTTCTTCAACATGTCCAGGGTCTCGGCGTACTGTGTCTTGTTCAGCTTCCTGCCTCGGTGGTCCCGGGAAGATGCCAGCTCGAGCTTGGCATAACACATCTGCCGCGGCATGATGCCCTGCGGGAAGAGAGAGAGTGAGAGACCCTAACACATTCCCCAAGGATCCCCAGTAAATACTGACACACTCCCCCGGGGACCCCCTGTAAATACTGACACACTCCCCAGGGACCCCCTGTAAATACTGACACACTCCCCAGGGACCCCCTGTAAATACTGACACACTCCCCCAGAGACCCCCCTGTAAATACTGACACACTCCCCGGGGAACCCCCTGTAAATACTGACACACTCCCCAGGGACCCCCTGTAAATACTGACACACTCCCCCAGAGACCCCCCTGTAAATACTGACACGACCCCCCTGTAAATACTGACACGCTCCCCGGGGAACCCCCTGTAAATACTAACACGCTCCCCGGGGAACCCCTGTAAATACTGACACACTCCCCAGGGACCCCCCTGTAAATACTGACACACTCCCTGGGGACCCCCTGTAAATACTGACACACTCCACCAGGGACCCCCTATAAATACTGACACACTCCCAGAGAAACCCCTGTAAATACTGACACACTCCCCAGGGACCCCCCTTTAAATACTGACACACTCCCTGGGGACCCCCTGTAAATAATGACACACTCCACCAGGGACCCCCTATAAATACTGACACACTCCCAGAGAAACCCCTGTAAATAATGACACACTCCCCAGGGACCCCCTATTAATATTGACTCACTCCCCGGGGACCCCCTGTAAATATTGACTCACTCCCCGGCGACCCCCTGTAAATATTGACTCACTCCCCGGGGACCCCCTGTAAATACTGACACACTCCCCGGGGACCCCCTGTAAATACTGACACACTCCACCAGGGACCCCCTATAGATACTGACACATTCCCAGAGAAGCCCCTGTAAATACTGACACACTCCCCCAGGGACCCCCTATAAATACTGACACATTCCCAGAGAAACCCCTGTAAATACTGACACACTCCCCCAGGGACCCCCTGTAAATACTGACACACTCCCCAGGGATCCCCTGTAAATACTGACACACTCCCCAGGGATCCCCTGTAAATACTGACACACTCCCCGGGGACCCGCTGTAAATACTGACACACTCCACCAGGGACCCCCTATAAATACTGACACACTCCCAGAGAAACCCCTGTAAATACTGACACACTCCCCCAGGGACCCCCTGTAAATACTGACACACTCCCCAGGGACCCCTGTAAATACTGACACCCTCCCCGGGGATCCCCTGTAAATACTGACGCACTCCCTAGGTACCCACTGTAAATACTGACACACTCCCCGGGGTACCCCTGTAAATACTGACACGCTCCCCGGGGAACCCCTGTAAATACTGACACACTCCCCGGGGACCCACTGTAAATACTGACACACTCTCTGGGGGCCCCCTGTAAATACTGTCACACTCCCCGGGGACCCACCAGTAAATACTGACACATTCCCCAGGGGCCACCCTGAAAATACTGTCACACACTCTGGGGGCCCCCTGTAAATACTGACGCACTGCCCGGGAACCCCCGGTAAATACTGACACACTCTCCGGGGTCCCCCTGTGAGTACAGACACACACTCTGGGATTCCCCTGTAAATACTGACACTCCCGGGGACCCCCCGTTGTAAATACTGACACACTCCCTGGGAATCCCCTGTAAATACTGACATACTCCCCGGGGACCCCCTGTAAATACAGACACACACTCTGGGATTCCCCTGTAAATACTGACACTCCCGGGGACCCCCCCTTGTAAATACTGACACACTCCCCAGGGGCCCCCCTGTAAATATTGACACACTCGCCAGGGATCCCCTGTAAATACTGACACACTCCCCGGGGACCCCCTGTAAATACTGACACTCTCCCCGGGGATCCCCTGTTAATACTGACACACTCCCAGGGGACCTCCTGTAAATACTGACACACTTCCTGGGCCCACTCGTAAATACTGACACACTTTCCGGGAACCCCCTGTAAATACTGACATACAACCTCTGGGAACCTCTGTAAATGCTGACACACTCCCAGGGGACCCTTGTGAATCCTGACATATTCTCAGGTACCCCTTATAAATCCTGACATGCTGCTAGGTACAGAGTAAATCTCCCTCTACACTGCCTCCATCAAAGACTCCTGGGACAGGTACAGCACGGGGTTAGATACAGAGTAAAGCTCCCTCTACACTGTCCCCATCAAACACTCCCAGGACAGATACAGCCCGGGATTAGATAAAGAGTAAAGCTCCCTCTACACTGTCCCCATCAAACACTCCCAGGACAGGTACAGCACGGGGTTAGATACAGAGTAAAGCTCCCTCTACACTGTTCCCATCAAACACTCCCAGGACAGGTACAGCACGGGGTTAGATACAGAGTAAAGCTCCCTCTTCACTGTCCCCATCAAACACTCCCAGGACAGGTACAGCACGGGGTTAGGTACAGAGTAAAGCACTGTTCCCATCAAATACACTGAGGACAGGTACATCACAGGAGTAAGATTCAGAATAAAGCTCCCTCCACACTGTCCCCATCAAACACTCCCAGGACAGATACAGCCCGGGATTAGATAAAGAGTAAAGCTCCCTCTACATTGTCCCCATCAAACACTCCCAGGACAGGTACAGCACGGGGTTAGATACTGAGTAAAGTTCCCTCTACACTGTCCCCCATCAAACACTCCCAGGACAGGTACAGAACCGGGTGAGATACAGAGTAAAGCTCCCTCTACACTGTCCCCCATCAAACACTCCCAGGACAGGTACAGAACCGGGTGAGATACAGAGTAAAGCTCCCTCTACACTGTCCCCATCAAACACTCCCAGGACAGGTACAGCACGGGGTTAGATACAGAGTAAAGCTCTCTCTACACTGTCCTCATCAAACACTCCCAGTTTAGGTACAGCAGGGGTTAGATACAGAGTGAAGTTCCCTCTACACTGTCCCCATCAAACACTCCCAGGACAGGTACAGCACGGGGTTAGATACAGAGTAAAGCTCCCGCTACACTGTCCCACTCAAACACTCCCAGGACAGGTACAACACGGGGTTAGATACAGAGTAAAGCTCCCTCTACACTGTCCCCAATCAAACCCTCCCAGGACAGGTACAGCACGGGGTTAAATACAGAGTTAAGCTCCCTCTACACTGTCCCCCATCAAACCCTCCCAGGACAGGTACAGCACAGGGTTAGATACAGAGTAAAGCTCCCTCTACACTGTCCCCCATCAAACCCTCCCAGGACAGGTACAGCACAGGGTTAGATACAGAGTAAAGCTCCCTCTACACTGTCGCCATCAAACCCTCCCAGGACAGGTACAGCACAGGGTTAGATACAGAGTAAAGCTCCCTCTACACTGTCCCCCATCAAACCCTCCCAGGACAGGTACAGCACAGGGTTAGATACAGAGTAAAGCTCCCTCTACACTGTCTCCATCAAACACTCCCAGGACAGGTACAGCACGGGGTTAGATACAGAGTAAAGCTCCCTCTACACTGTCCCCATCAAACACTCCCAGGACAGGTACAGCACGGGGTTAGATACAGAGTAAAGCTCCCTCTACACTGTCCCCAATCAAACCCTCCCAGGACAGGTACAGCACGGGGTTAAATACAGAGTAAAGCTCCCGCTACACTGTCCCCAACAAACCCTCCCAGCATGGATCCAGCATGGTCATGTTCACAAGGTCAAGCTTGGCACCCATATGCAGTAGGTGTCTTTGCCGCAGTGCAATTCAGACCCAGAGTCCAGCAGTGGTCACTGGATGATCCCTTGATTAATAAGGGGGTCAGGAGTTATGGGGAAAAGGCAGGAGAATGGGGATGAGAAAAATATCAGCCATGATTGAATGGCGAAGCAGACTCGATGGGCCGAGTGGCCTAATTCTGCTCCTATGGAGGTTCTGCTCCTATACAGGATGTTGAGAGTAGTGAGGTCATGGATGAGGTTTCAGAGTCGCAGGAGTGTACTGGCAGGCAGGAAGGTGGTTTGAAGTGTGTATACTTCAATGCCAGGAGCATCCGGAATAAGGTGGGTGAGCTTGCAGCATGGGTTGGTACCTGGGATTTCGATGTTGTGGCCATCTCGGAGACATGGATAGAGCAGGGACAGGAATGGTTGTTGCAGGTTCCAGGGTTTAGATGTTTCAGTAAGTGCAGGGAAGGTGGTAAAAGAGGGGAAGGTGGTAAAAGAGGGGAAGGTGGTAAAAGAGGGGGAGGTGTGGCATTGTTAGTCAAGGACAGTATTACGGTGGCAGAAAGGACATTCGATGAGGATTCGTCGACTGAGGTAGTTTGGGCTGAGGTTAGAAACAGGAAAGGAGAGGTCACCCTGTTGAGAGTTTTTTATAGACCTCCGAAAAGTTCCAGAGATGTAGAGGAAAAGATTGCAAAGATGATTCTGGATAGGAGCGAAAGTAACAGGGTAGTTGTACTGGGGAGCTTTAACTTTACAAATATTGACTGGAAAAGCTATAGTTTGAGTACTTTGGAGGGGTTGGTTTTTGTCCAATGTGTGCAGGAAGGCTTCCTGACGCAGTATGTAGATAGACCAACAAGAGGCGAGGCCACATTGGATTTGGTACTGGGTAATGAACCAGGCCAGGTGTTAGATTTGGAGGTAGGTGAGCACTTTGGTGACAGTGACCACAATTCGATTACGTTTACTTTAGCAATGGAAAAGGATAGGTATATACCAAAGGACAAGATTTATAGCTGGGGGAAAGGAAATTATGATGCGATTAGGCGAGATTTACGGAGACGTGGGTAGAACAAGGACAGGAATGGTTGTTGGACGTTCCGGGGTATAGATGTTTCACTAAGTGTAGGGAAGCTGGTAAAAGAGGTGGAGGAGTGGCATTGTTAATCAAGGATAGTTTAACGGCTGCGGAAAGGCACTTCGTGGGGGATCTGCACACTGAGGTAATATGGGCTGAAGTTAGAAATAGGAAAGGAGCGGTCACGTTGCTAGGAGTTTACTATAGGCCCCCAAATAGTAATAGAGATGTGGAGGAAGAAATTGCTAAGCAGATTATGGATATGTGTGGGGGTCACAGGGTAGTTGTCATGGGGGACTTTAACTTTCCAAATATTGATTGGAACCTTTGTAGGTCAAATAGTTTGGATGGGGCAGTTTTTGTGCAGTGTGTGCGGGAGGGTTTCTTGACACAATATGTGGAGGGGCCGACTAGAGGTGAGGCCACATTGGATTTGGTACTGGGAAATGAACCGGGCCAAGTGTTAGATTTGGTTGTGGGAGAGCAATTTGGAGATAGTGACCACAATTCGGTGTCTTTTGTTATTGCAATGGAGAGGGATAGGGCCGTACGGCAGGGCAAGGTTTACAATTGGGGGAGGGGTAATTATGATGCGATTAGGCAAGAATTAGGGGGCATAAGTTGGGAACAGAAACTGTCAG
The DNA here is from genome assembly GCF_964213995.1 of Mustelus asterias. Lineage (NCBI taxonomy): Eukaryota > Metazoa > Chordata > Chondrichthyes > Carcharhiniformes > Triakidae > Mustelus > Mustelus asterias. Next base: position 180,523 of record NW_027590591.1, read on the forward strand.
AGAAAGGAACTAATGAAAAGTGGAATTTTTTCAAGGAACAAATACTGGATGTCCTTGATAGGTATGTTCCTGTCAGGCAGGGAGGAAATGGCCGAGTGAGGGAACCATGGTTCACAAAAGAGGTGGAATGTCTTGTGAAAAGGAAGAGGGAAGCTTATGTAGGGATGAGGAAACAAGGTTCAGATGGCTTGATTGAGGGTTACAAGTTAGCAAGGAATGAGCTGAAAAAGGGGCTTAGGAGAGGTAGGAGGGGACATGAGAAGTCCTTGGCGGGTCGGATCAAGGAAAACCCCAAGGCTTTTTACTCTTATGTGAGGAATAAAAGAATGACCAGGGTGAGGTTAGGGCCGGTCAAGGACAGTAGTGGGAACTTGTGTATGGAGTCAGTAGAGATGGGCGAGGTGATGAATGAATACTTTTCTTCAGTGTTCACCAAGGAGAGGGGCCATGTTTTTGAGGAAGAGAAGGTGTTACAGGCTAATAGGCTGGAGGAAATAGATGTTCGGAGGGAGGATGTATTGGCAGTTTTGAATAAACTGAAGGTCGATAAGTCCCCTGGGCCTGATGAAATGTATCCTAGGATTCTTTGGGAGGCAAGGGATGAGATTGCAGAGCCTTTGGCGTTGATCTTTGGGTCCTCGCTGTCCACGGGGATGGTGCCAGAGGACTGGAGAATGGCGAATGTTGTTCCTCTGTTTAAGAAAGGGAATAGAAATGACCCTGGTAATTATAGACCGGTTAGTCTTACTTCGGTGGTTGGTAAATTGATGGAAAGGGTCCTTAGGGATGGGATTTACGACCATTTAGAAAGATGCGGATTAATCCGAGATAGTCAGCACGGATTCGTGAAGGGCAAGTCGTGCCTCACAAATTTGATAGAATTTTTTGAGGAGGTAACTAAGTGTGTTGATGAAGGTAGGGCAGTTGATGTCATATACATGGATTTTAGTAAGGCGTTTGATAAGGTCCCCCATGGTCGGCTTATGATGAAAGTGAGGAGGTGTGGGATAGAGGGAAAGTTGGCCGATTGGATAGGTAACTGGCTATCTGACCGAAGACAGAGGGTGGTGGTCGATGGAAAATTTTCGGATTGGAGGCAGGTTGCTAGCGGTGTGCCGCAGGGATCAGTGCTTGGTCCTCTGCTCTTTGTGATTTTTATTAATGACTTAGAGGAGGGGGCTGAAGGGTGGATCAGTAAATTTGCTGATGACACCAAGATTGGTGGAGTAGTGGATGAGGTGGAGGGCTGTTGTAGACTGCAAAGAGACATAGATAGGATGCAAAGCTGGGCTGAAAAATGGCAAATGGAGTTTAACCCTGATAAATGTAAGGTGATTCATTTTGGTAGGACTAATTTAAATGTGGATTACAGGGTCAAAGGTAGGGTTCTGAAGACTGTGGAGGAACAGAGAGATCTTGGGGTCCATATCCACAGATCTCTAAAGGTTGCCAGTCAAGTGGATAGAGCTGTGAAGAAGGCCTATAGTGTGTTAGCTTTTATTAACAGGGGGTTGGAGTTTAAGAGCCGTGGGGTTATGCTGCAACTGTACAGGACCTTGGTGAGACCACATTTGGAATATTGTGTGCAGTTCTGGTCACCTCACTATAAGAAGGATGTGGAAGCGCTGGAAGGAGTGCAGAGGAGATTTACCAGGATGCTGCCTGGTTTGGAGGGTAGGTCATATGAGGAAAGGTTGAGGGAGCTAGGGCTGTTCTCTCTGGAGCGGAGGAGGCTGAGGGGAGACTTAATAGAGGTGTATAAAATGATGAAGGGGATAGATAGAGTGAACGTTCAAAGACTATTTCCTCGGGTGGATGGAGCTATTACAAGGGGGCATAACTATAGGGTTCGTGGTGGGAGATACAGGACGGATATCAGAGGAAGGTTCTTTACGCAGAGAGTGGTTGGGGTGTGGAATGGACTGCCTGCAGTGATAGTGGAGTCAGACACTTTCGGAACATTTAAGCGGTTATTGGATAGGCATATGGAGCACACCAGGATGGTAGGGAGTGGGATAGCTTGATCTTGGTTTCAGATAAAGCTCGGCACAACATCGTGGGCCGAAGGGCCTGTTCTGTGCTGTACTGTTCTATGTTCTATGTTCTATGTATTTAGCTGGCATAGGTTGGGGAAGGAAACTGCAGGGGATGGGCACAATTGTAATGTGGAACTTGTTCAAGGAACAGCTACTACGCGTCCTTGATAAATATGTACCTGTCAGGCAGGGAGGAAGCAGACGTGTGAGGGAACCGTGGTTTACTAAGGAGGTTGAATCTCTTGTGAAGAGGAAGAAGGAGACTTATGTTAAGATGAGACGTGAAGGCTCAGTTAGGGCGCTTGAGAGTTACAAGTTAGCCAGGAAGGACCTAAAGAAAGAGTTAAGAAGAGCCAGGAGGGGACATGAGAAGTCTTTGGCACGTAGGATCAAGGAAAACCCTAAAGCTTTCTATAGGTATGTCAGGAGTAAAAGAATGACTAGGGTAAGATTAGGGCCAGTCAAGGACAGTAGTGGGAAGTTGTGCGTGGAGTCTGAAGAGATAGGAGAGGCACTAAATGAATATTTTTCGTCGGTATTAACACTGGAGAGGGACAGTGTTGTCGAGGGGAGTACTGAGATGCAGGCTGTTGGACTGGATGGGATTGATGTTCATAAGGAGGAGGTGTTAGCAATTCTGGAAAGGGTAAAAATAGGTAAGTCCCCTGGGCCGGATGGGATTTATCCTAGGATTCTCTGGGAGGCTAGAGAGGAGATTGCAGAGCCTTTGGCTTTGATCTTTGGGTCGTCATTGTCTACAGGAACAGTGCCAGAAGACTGGAGGATAGCAAATGTTGTCCCCTTGTTCAAGAAGGGGAGTAGGGACAACCCTGGTAATTATAGATGGGTGAGCCTTACTTCTGTTGTGGGCAAAGTTTTGGAAAGGATTATAAGAGATAGGATTTATAATCATCTAGAAAGGAATAATTTGATTAGGGATAGTCAGCACGGTTTTGTGAAGGGTAGGTCGTGCCTCACAAACCTTATTGAATTCTTTGAGAAGGTGACAAAAGAGGTGGATGAGGGTAAAGCGGTTGATGTGGTGTATATGGATTTCAGCAAAGCGTTTGATAAGGTTCCCCATGGTAAGCTTTTGCAGAAAATACGGACACATGGGATTGAGGGTGATTTAGTGGTTTGGATCAAGAATTGGCTAGCTGTAAGAAAACAAAGGGTGGTGGTTGATGGGAAATATTCATCCTGGAGTTCAGTTACTAGTGGTGTGCCGCAGGGATCTGTTTTGGGGCCACTGCTGTTTGTCATTTTTATTAATGACCTGGATGAGGGCGTGGAAGGATGGATTAGTAAATTTGCGGATGACACTAAAGTCGGTGGAGTTGTAGACAGTGCGGAGGGAAGTGGGACAGAGGGACATATATAGGCTGCAGAGCTGGGCTGAGAGGTGGCAAATGGAGTTTAATGCGGAAAAGTGTGAGGTGATTCACTTTGGAAAGAGTAACAGGAATACAGAGTACTGAGCTAATGGTAAGATACTTGGTAGTGTGGATGAACAGAGGGATCTGGGTGTCCATGTGCACAGATTCCTGAAAGTTGGCACCCAGGTTGATAGGGTTGTTAAGAAGGCGTACGGTGTGTTAGCTTTTATTGGCAGAGGGATTGAGTTTCGGAGCCAGGAGGTCATGCTGCAACTATACAAAACTCTGGTGCAACCGCATTTGGAGTATTGCGTACAGTTCTGGTCGCCGTATTATAGGAAAGATATGGAAGTGTTGGAAAGGGTGCAGAGGAGATTTACCATGATGTTGCCTGGTATGGTGGGAAAATCGTATGAGGAAAGGCTGAGGGGCTTGAGGTTGTTTTCGTTAGAAGGTTAAGAGGTGACTTAATAGAGGCATACAAGATGATCAGAGGATTAGATAGGGTGGATAGTGAGAGCCTTTTTCCTCAGATGGTGTTGGCTAGCACGAGGGGACATAGCTTTAAATTGAGGGGTGAGAGATATAGGACAGATGTTAGAGGTAGGTTCTTTACTCAGAGAGTAGTAAGGGCGTGGAATGCCCTGCCTGCAACAGTAGTGGACTCGTCAATATTAAGGGCACTTAAATGGTTATTGGATAAACATATGGATGATATTGGAATAATGTAGATTAGAGGGGCTTTAGATTGGTTCCACTGGTCGGTGCAACATCGAGGGCCGAAGGGCCTGTGCTGCGCTGTAATGTTCTATATTCTATGCTCTATGTCTTATGGTCTTATAGAATTGGGAAGGACTGTCTTGGCCAGTCTGTTGAGTCAAACGTGGATTACAGCAAGGGGGCGCCTCTGGGCACCATGAACCCAAGTGACACTTGCCTCCCTTGCTGAATTCCCGCTGCCCACATGCTGAGCCATTGCAGTGTGTAATATAGGTCAGGGGCAGGAAATGCGGCAAGCAGAGGAAGCTTGTGAACCAGCAGGGGAGACAGCGTAAACATCACAGTTCAGGTAACGCACAGAAACCAGCTTCATCAATCCCATGTGGAAGAAAACGGGAGAGAGGGAGATTCAGTCCCTCCACCCACTCTCACATATCCAGCAAGTCCCGGGGAGGTCACTTTCCAGCAGTGAGCCTGGTGGATATTTTGCCATCTCCAGTGTTCACCGCCCCAAACTTGCAAGCATAAATAAACAAAACCCCAGCTTCCTGTTCGACTTGCTTTCAGCAGAAAATTCTCTGGTGAACCATGCCCCACAGAGTTTTACAGACATCCTTTTGGGCACAGAAGTTTAAAGTTTATTTATTAGTGTCACAAGTAGGCTTACATTAACACTGAATTGAAATTACTGTGAGAATCCCCTAGTCGCCACACTCCGGCGCCTGTTCGGGTACACTGAGGGAGAATTTAGCATGGCCAATGCACCCTAACCAGCACGTCTTTTGGACTATGGGAGGAAACTGGAGCCCCCGGAGGAAACCCACGCAGACATGAGAACATTACATGTGCAGTGGACAATGGGGAACCTGTGGATGTGGTGTATCTGGATTTCCAGAAGGCATTTGACAAGGTGCCGCACCAAAGACTGCTGCATAAGATAAAGGTGCACAGTGTTACGGGTAATGTATCAGCATGGATAGAGGATTGGTTAACTCACAGAAAGCAAAGAGTGGGGGTAAATGGCTGTTTTTCTGGTTGGTGATCAGTGACTCGTGGTGTGCCTCAGGGATCAGTGTTGGGACCGCAATTGTTTACAATTTACATCGATGATTTGGAGTTGGGGACCAAGTGTAGTGTGTCAAAATTCACAGATCACACTAAGATGGGTGGCAGAGCAAAGTGTGCAGAGGACGCTGAAAGTCTGCAAAGGGATATAGATAATCTAAGTGAGTGGGTGAGGGTCTGGCAGGTGGAGTACAATGTTGGTAAATGTGAGGTCATCCATTTTGGTCGGAATAACAGCAAAATGGACTATTATTTAAATGGTAAAAAATTGCAGCATGCTGCTGTGCAGAGGGACCTGGGTGTCCTTGTGCAGGAATCTCAAGGAGTTGGTTTGCAGGTGCAGCAGGGAATTAAGAAGGCAAATGGAATTTTGTCCTTCATTGCTAGAGAGATGGAGTTTAAAAACAGCGAGGTTATGTTGCAGCTGTATAAGGTGCTGGTGAGGCCACACCTGGAGTACTGTGTACAGTTTTGGTCTCCTTACTTGAGAAAGGATATACTGGCACTGGAGGTGGTGCAGAGGAGATTCACTAGGTTGATTCCGGAGTTGAGAGAGTTGGCTTATGAGAAGAGACTGAGTAGACAGGGGCTATACTCATTGGAATTCAGAAGAATGAGGAGAGATCTTAGAAACATATAAGATTATGAAGGGAATAGATAAGATAGAAGTAGGGAAGTTGTTTCCACTGGTGGGTGAAACTAGAACTAGGGGCCATGGCCTCAAAATAAGGGGAAGCGGATTTAGGACTGAGTTGAGGAGGAACTTCTTCACACAAAGGGCTGTGAATCTGTGGAATTCTCTGCCCAGTGAAGCAGTTGAGGCTACCTCATTGAATGTTTTTAAGGCAAGGATAGATAGATTTTTGAACAGTAAAGGAATTAAGGGTTATGGTGAGCGGGCGGGTAAGTGGAGCTGAGTCCACGAAAAGATCAGCCATGATCTTATTGAATGGTTAGGGAAAAAATCGGACCTCTCAGGGACAAAAGTGGGGACTTATGCTTGGAGCCCAAAGAGGTAGGGGAGATCCTAAATGAATACTTTGCGTCGGTATTCACTAAGGAGAGGGATGTGTTGACTAGGAGTGTCTCGGAGGGGAGTGTTGAACCGTTGGAGAAAATCTCCATTACAAAGGAGGAAGTGTTAGGTTTGTTAGAGAATATAAAGACTGACAAATCCCCAGGGCCTGATGGAATCTATCCAAGGCTGCTCAGGGAGACGAGAGGTGAAATCGTTGGGCCTCTGACGCAAATCTTTGTCTCGTCACTGGACACAGGTGAGGTCCCAGAGGATTGGAGGATAGCCAATGTGGTCCCGTTATTTAAGAAGGGTAGGAAGGATAACCCGGGTAATTATAGGCCGGTGAGCTTGACGTCCGTGGTGGGGAAGTTGTTGGAGAAGATTCTTAGAGATAGGATGTATGCGCATTTAGAAAGGAATAAACTCATTAACGATAGTCAACATGGTTTTGTGAGAGGGAGGTCATGCCTCACTAACCTGGTGGTGTTTTTTGAAGGGTCGTGGGGGCCTGGAATGTGTTGCCGGGCAAGGTGGTGGAGGCGGACACACTGGGAACGTTTAAGACTTATCTAGACAGCTATATGAACGGAGTGGGAATGGAGGGATACAAAAGAGTGGTCTAGTTTGGACCAGGGAGCGGCGCGGGCTAATTGTTCCTGGTTTCTCGTTTCAAGGCTTCATTCTATGATCATCTTGCTGGTGCCAGTACAGAGTGAGACTGCGGATAGTTGGGAACCTGTCTCGGGGGCAGGGAATTCATATGGTGTTCGTGGAAGTGGAAATGACTAGGGTTGGGAAGCATTTTCCGATCGGGGCCATTGTGATCTCCTGGACTCGTTTCGATCGCCTCAGGGGGTCGGAGAGGAATTTCCCAGATTTTTTTTCCCCATATTGGCCCTGGGGTTTTTCACTCTGGGTTTTCGCCTCTCCCTGGAGATCACATGGTCTGGAATGGGGGGGTGGGGGTAAGTTAATAGGTTGTAATGAACAAAGCATCGTAGCTGTGAGGGACAGCTCAGTGGATAGGATATTGGTATGTAGATAGGCTGGAAAATTGGGCGGGGATCCTGGATTCAGGATTCAATCCTGGACCGGGGAGCGGCGCGGGCTTGGAGGGCCGAAGGGCCTGTTCCTGTGCTGTATTGTTCTTTGTTCTTTGTTCTTTGGTGGAGCAGGCTCGAGGGGCCAGATGGCGGAGCAGGCTCGAGGGGGCAGATGGCGGAGCAGGCTCGAGGGGGCAGATGGCGGAGCAGGCTCGAGGGGGCAGGTGGTGGAGCAGGCTTGAGGGGGCAGATGGCGGGCAGGCTCAAGTGGGCAGATGGCGGAGCAGGCTCGAGGGGCCAGGTGGTGGAGCAGGCTCGAGGGGCCAGGTGGTGGAGCAGGCTCGAGGGGGCAGATGGCGGAGCAGGCTCGAGGGGGCAGGTGGTGGAGCAGGCTCGAGGGGCCAGGTGGTGGAGCAGGCTCGAGGGGCCAGGTGGTGGAGCAGGCTCGAGGGGGCAGGTGGCGGAGCAGGCTCGAGGGGGCAGGTGGTGGAGCAGGCTCGAGGGGCCAGATGGCAGAGCAGGCTCGAGGGGGCAGGTGGCAGAGCAGGCTCGAGGGGGCAGATGGCGGAGCAGGCTCGAGGGGGCAGATGGCCGACTCCCGCTCCGAGTTGTTATGTTCCTATGAGTAGGGGCAGAAGGTTTTTTTATGTTTAGTTGGGGCAGCATGATTGGCGCAGGCTTGGAGGGGCCGAAGGGCCTGTTCCTGTGCTGTACTTTTCTTTGTTCTTTGTCCCTAGCTGGGAAAGAGTGAAGATAAATGACCATAATCTACAACTCTAAGGGGAGGTGATGGCCTAGTGGTATTATCGCTAGACTATTAATCCAGAAACTCAGCTCACGTTCTGGGGACCCGAGTTCGAATCCCGCCACGGCAGATGGTGGAATTTGAATTGAATAAATATATTTGGAATTAAGAATCTACTGATGACCATGAAACCATTGTCGATTATCGGAAAACCCATCTGGTTCACTAATGTCCTTTAGGGAAGGAAATCTGCTGTCCTTACCCGGTCTGGCCTACATGTGACTCCAGAGCCACAGCAATGTGGCTGACTGTCCAAGGACAATTAGGGGTGGGCAATAAATGCTGGCCCAGCCAGTGACACCCGTGTCAAAGAATCATAGAATCCAACACTGCAGCAGGAGGCCATTCAGCCCATCGAGTCTGCCCCAACCACAATCCCACCCAGGCCACATCCCCACAACCCCATGTATTTACCCTGCTAATCTCCCTGACACTAAGGGGCAATTTAGCACGGCCAATCCACCTAAACTGCACATTTTGGAGTGTGGGAGGAAACCAGAGCACCCGGAGGAAACCCACGCAGACACGAGGAGAATGTGCAAACTCCACACAGACTGTGACCCGAGCCGGGAATCGAACCCGGATCCCTGGAGCTGTGAGGCAGCAGTGCGAAACACTGTGCCACCGTGCTGCCTCTTATGTCATCGTGCCGCCCCTTGTGCCACTTTGCTTCCCCTCGTGTGCCACGAATGAATAAAAAAACTCTGCATCAATTGGCTTTAGAAATGGCAAAATGCTCAGCTGGAATTGTGTTCTGTTTGGAAGCAGTCTGTGTCCAAGACCCGGATACTATTCAGGCCTGCGGCTGATGAATGATAAGTAACATCTGTGCCACCCACCTGCCAGGCACTGACAATCCCTTCAGGCAGGAGAGGGCCCGGGCTGGATGTTTGTGGAGAAGTCCATCATGTTCGTGCGTGGCTCGTGGAGTGCCACGCTCTGAATGGCACTAAATCACAACCAGCTGCTTTATGCAGACTAATAGGCAGCCCTCTCCCACAAAGCAAGATCCCACATGTCATTGCACCCCTCCCCAAACCTCACACCCCTCCCCAAACCTCACACCCCTCCCCAAACCTCACACCCCTCCCCAAACCTCACACCCCTCCCCAAACCTCACACTGAGACTGCTGTGTCCAACCCAAGCATCGTCAAGTGAACAACGTTTAGGAATTCCCAACTGGGCATCGATACCAACCTTCCGTCCTGTTTCAGGTTCCAGCGGCTGCCCGTCACCCTGCTGCTCAACCCCTGAGGAGAGACAATGGGTGAATCTGAGTGAGCAAGTCAGGGGCTGTGTTCACTGTGATTTCACAGGGATCAAGGTGGTTTAAAAATGGCGCAGCCAGCAGAGCGATGGATGGGTAATAACGGTACAGGGAGCGATGGATTAGTGTGGAATAGCAGCTGTGAATACTGGGAGATTGAAGATTGGATGAGAGTTTCTGTGTGAGTGAGTGGGAATGTGAGTGTGTGTATATATGAGTGAGTGTGTGTGAGAGTGAGTGTGTGAGAGTGAGTGTGTGAGAGTGAGTGTGTGAGAGTCCTGTAAGGTTGAAGGGTAAGTGTGGCAAGTTTCCAGAACCTTGGATAACAAGAGATATTGTGAGCCTAGTCAAAGAGAAAAAGGAAGCATTTGTCAAGTCTAGGAGGCTGGGAACACATAAGCAAACGTGAATACAAGGAAAGTAGAAAGAAATTTAAGCAAAGAGTAAGAAGGGCTAAAAGGACTCACGAAAAATAATTGGCCAGCAGGATTAAGGAAAATCCCAACGCTTTTTATACATATATAAAGAGCAAGAGTGTAGCCAGTTTCACCCACTCAAGGTCAGGGGAGGGAATCTAAGTGTGGAGCTAGAGGAAATGGGTGAGGTATTAAGTGGGTACTTTGCATCAGTATTCACCAAAGAGAAGGACTTGGTGGATGATGAGTCTGGGAAAGGATGTGTAGTTAGTTTGAGTCATGTTGAGATCAAAAAGGAGGTGGCATTGGGGTTCTTGAGAAACATTAAGGTAGACAAGTCCCCAGGGCCTGATGGGATATACCCCAGAATACTGAGAGAGGCAAGGGAGGAAATTGCTGGGGCCTTGAGAGAAATCTTTGTATCCTCACTGGCTACAGGGGAGGTCCCAGAGGATTGGAGAATAGCCAATGTTGTTCCTTTGTTTAAGAAGGGTAGCAAAAATAATCCAGGTAATTACAGGCCGGTGAGCCTTACATCAGTGATAGGGAAATTATTGGAGAGGATTCTTCGAGACAGGATTTATTCCCACTTGGAAATAAGTGGACGTATGAGTGAGAGGCAACAATGGTTTTGTGAAGGGGAGGTCGTGTCTCACGAACTTGATTGAGATTTTCGAGGAAGTGACGAAGATGATTGATGAGGGTAGGGCAGTGGATGTTGTCTACATGGACTTCAGTAAGGCCTTTGACAAGGTCCCTCATGGCAGACTGGTGCAGAAGGTGAAGTCGCACGGGATCAGAGGTGAGCTGGCAAGATGGATACAGAACTGGCTCGGTCATAGAAGACAGAGGGTGGCAGTGGAAGGGTGCGTTTCTGAATGGAGGGCTGTGATAAGTGAAGTTCCTCAGGGATCAGTGTTGGGACTTTTGCTGTTTGTAATATATACAAATGATTTGGAGGAAAATGTAACTGGATTGATTAGCAAGTTTGCGGATGACATAACGGTTGGTGGATTTGCGGATAGCAATGAGGACCATCAGAGGATGCAGCAGGATATAGATCAGTTGGAGACTTGGGCGGAGAGTTGGCAGATGGAGTTTAATCTGGACAAATGTGAGGTAATGCATTTTGGAAGGTCTAATACAGACAGGAAATATACAGCAAATGGCAGAACCCTTAAGAGTATTGATAGGCAGAGGGATCTGGGTGTACAGGTACACAGGTCACTGAAAGTGGCAATGCAGGTGGAGAAAGTAGTCAAGAAGGCATACGGCATGCTTGCCTTCATCGGCCGGGGCATTGAGTTTAAAAATTGGCAAGTCATGTTGCAGCTTTATAGAACCTTAGTCAAGTCGCACTTGGGATATAGTGTTCAATTCTGGTCGCCACACTACCAGAAGGATGTGGAGGCTTTGGAGAGGGTTGGATTTACCAGGATGTTGCCTGGTAAGGAGGGCATTAGCTATGAGGAGAGGTTGGAGAAACATGGTTTGTTCTCACTGGAACGATGAAGGTTAAGGGGCGACCTGATAGAAGTCTATAAGATTATGAGAGGCATGGACAGAGTGGATCGTCAGAAGCTTTTTCCCAGGGTGGAAGAGTCAATTACTAGGGGGCAGAGGTTTAAGGTGCGAGGGGTAAGGTTTAAAGGAGATGTACGAGGCAGATTTTTTACACAGAGGGTGGTGGGTGCCTGGAACTCGCTGCCGGGGGAGGGAGTGGAAACGGATACGATCGTGAATTTTAAGGGGCATCTGGACAAGTACATGAATAGGATGGGAATGGAAGGATATGGTTCTCGGAAGGGTAGGAGGTTTTAGTTCAGTCGGGCAGCGTGGTCGGTGCAGGCTTGGAGGGCCGAAGGGCCTGTTCCTGTGCTATAATTTTCTTTGTTCTTCGTGTGTGTGTGTTTCTGTGTGTGTGTGATTGTGAGTGTGTGTGCGTGTGTGTGCGTCAGTGTATGTGTGACAGTGTGTGTGTGTCAGTGTGCGTCAGTATATATGTGTGTGAGTGCACGTGCGTGCGTGTTATACAAACAAATCTACCGTGTCTTTGTCCAGGAAACATTAGATCGATTTAAATGGAATTAGTGGTGGTGTTGGATTAGTTATGGGATCAGCAGCCTGTGGGGCCAGTGCATCTCTCGCTCAGCACCGAGGTGTGACACTACAGGTGTGAATAGGAAGCGAAACCACTCACCAGTGTAAATGTAGTTGATATTTCCATAAACAGGACTGTCCTCCACTTCTTTTGATCGGAAACTAAAGCTGTGACAGAGTGAACGAGGTTAGATGGACAAGACCGCCAGCCAGTCAGACGGAAACGAATCAGTCTCACAAATCTGAGACAGACACACTACATCGAGCCAATTCACGTGAGACACAAAGCACACCTGGAGTGGGGGAGGAGTCTAGGATAAGGGGGACTGAAACATAGAAACTAGAAGCAGGAGGAGGCCATTCGGCCCTTCCAGCTGCTCCGCCATTCATTTTGATCATGGCTGATCATCGAATTCAATATCCTGATCCCCCTCCTTCCCCCCCATATCCCTCGATCCCTTTCGCCCCAAGAGCGATATCTAATTTCTTCTTGAAATCACACAACGTTTTGGCCTCAGCTACTTTCTGTGGGAGTGAATTCCACACATTCACCACCCTCTGGGTGAAGAAATTTCTCCTCACCTCAGTTCTAAAAGGTTTCCCCCTTATCCTCAAACTGTGACCCCTCGTTCTGGACTCCCCCATCATCCGGAACATTCTTTCTGAATCTACCCTGTCTAACCCTGTTAGAATTTTATAAGTTTCTATGAGATCCCCTCTCACTCTTCTAAACTCCAGTGAATATAATCCTAACCCACTTAGTCTCTCCTCATATGACAGACCTGCCATCCCAGGAATCAGCCTGGTAAACCTTCGCTGCGCTCCCTCTATATCAAGGACATCCTTCCTCAGATAAGGACATCAAAACTGCACACAATACTCCAGGTGTGGCCTCACCAACGCCCTATACAATTGCAGCAAAACATTCCTATCCCTATACTCAAATCCTCCAAAGGGTTTGGGAGTCTGGAATTCTGATCCACAAATGGCAATCAATGGCAGGTTTGCCAGTCTATCACCAGGAATGGGCGGCTTGTCCTATGAGGAGAGGTTGGAGAGGCCCGGCTTGTATCCACTGGAGTTTGGAAGAGAGAGGCAACTCGGTTGGACCATAGAAGATTGACAGGGTGGATGTGGAGAGGATGTTTCCTCTTTTGGGGGAACCTGGAACTAGGGAGGGACATTGTTTAAAAATAAGAGGGAGGTTAGGGGAATTGTTCTCTCTGGGAGGGTCTCTGGAACTCTTCCTCAGAGGGCAGTGTGGAGGCAGAGCCTGGGAATATTTTTTAAGGCGGAGGTGAACAGATTCTGGATTAACGGGGGGGGGGGGGGTGGGTGGGTGGGTGGGCGGGGAGAGGTGATCGAGGGGTCAGCGGGAATGTGAAGTTGATGTGACAATCAGATCAAGCTGTGATCTTATCGAATGGGAAGCAGAGCTCAAGGGGCCGAGTGGCCTTCTCCTGCCCCTAATTCGGATCTACGCATGGGTCAATGATTAATTTTAACACCGTGAGATTGTTATACATTGAGGTTGTTAATGGATGAAAACAAAATCTAATTGATATCAAATGCTGCAAGTTGGTCAGGGAATGCCCCAGTCTCTCCCTCAATGTCAGCAAAATGAAGGAGATTGTCATCGACTTCAGGAAGCTTCGTGGAGAACATGCCCCTGTCTACATCAACGGGGCCGAAGTGGAATCGTCGAGAGCTTCAAGTTTTTAGGTGTCCAGATCACCAACAACCTGTCCTGGTCCCCCCACGCTGACACTATAGTTAAGAAAGCCCCACCAACGCCTCTACTTTCTCAGGAGACTAAGGAAATTTGCCATGTCAGCTACAACTCTCACCAACTTTTACAGATGCACCATAGAAAACATTCTTTCTGGTTGTATCACAGCTTGGTCTGGGCTCCTGCTCTGCCCAAGACCGCAAGGAACTACAAAAGGTCGTGAATGAAGCCCTGTCCATCACGCAAACCAGCCTCCCATCCATTGACTCTGTCTACACTTCCCGCTGCCTCGGAAAAGCAGCCAGCATAATCAAGGACCCCCCCACGCACCCTGGATATTTTCTCATCCACCTTCATCCGTCAGGAAAAAGATACAAAAGTCTGAGGTCACATACCAACTGACTCAAGAACAGCTTCTTCCCTGCTGCCATCAGACTTTTGAATGGACCGACCTCGCATTAAGTTGATCTTTCTCTACACCCTAGCTATGACTGTAACACTACATTCTGCACTCTCTCCTTTATTAAACTAGAAAGAGTGCAGAAAAGATTTACTAGGATGCTACCGGGACTTGATGGATTGAGTTATAAGGAGAGGTTGAATAGACTGGGACTTTTTTCCCTGGAGCGTAGGAGGCTGAGGGGTGATCTTACAGAGGTCTATAAAATAATGAGGGGCATAGATCAGCTAGATAGTCAATATCTTTTCCCAAAGGTAGGGGAGTCTAAAACTAGAGGGCATAGGTTTAAGGTGAGAGGGGAGAGATACAAAAGTGTCCAGAGGGGCAATTTTTTCACACAGAGGGTGGTGAGTGTCTGGAACGAGCTGCCAGAGGCAGTAGTAGAGACGGGTACAATTTTGTCTTTTAAAAAGCGTTTAGATAGTTACATGAATAAGATGGGTATAGAGGGATATGGGCCAAATGCGGGCAATTAGGACTAGCTTAGTGGTTAAAATAAGGGGTGGCATGGACGAGTTGGGCCGAAGGGCCTATTTCCATGCTGTAAACCTCTGACTCTATGACATCCTTCTCCCCTATGTACTCTATGAACGGTATGCTTTGTCTGTATAGTGCGCAAGAAACAATACATTTCACTGTATCACAATACATGCGACAATAATAAATCCAATCAAAAAGTTGTTTTCAAGCTTACCTTCTCCGGAATCGAGGTAGGAACTTTGAGGAATGGTCTGGGTGGGAGAGGGAGGACAATGAAATTCATGTTACTGATCGATCACAGACCCCAGGTGGACAGACTATTGCAATCACTGCCAAATCAACCCATTCTGGCTTCAAGTTATGAAGCATTTCTTACCAACAGTGTTTGTATTTGTATCAGTGATAGTGTGACAGAACTGCCATATACACCTGCTCCGAGACTCATAGAAACATCAAAACCACAAGCAGGAGGAGGCCATTCGGCCCTTCCAGCTGCTCCCCCATTCATTTTGATCACGGCTGATCATCAAATTCAATATCCTGATTCCCTTCCCCCCCATATCCCTCGATCCCTTTAGCCCCAAGAGCGATATCTAATTTCTTCCTGAAATTACACAACGTTTTGGCCTCAGCTACTTTCTGTGGGAGTGAATTCCACACATTCACCACCCTCTGGGTGAAGAAATTTCTCCTCACCTCAATCTAATAGGTTTACCCAAAACCATTTCTCGACTAATGCTGATTTCATTCAGTTCCTCAATGAAACTTGTTTCTCTCGGAACTTCAGGCACATTATTCATGTCTTCCTTTGCAGTGGCACAGTGGGTTAGTACTGCTGCCTCACAGTGCCAGGGAGCCGGGCTCGATTCCAGCCTCGGGTCACTGCCTGTGTGGAGTCTGCACGTTCTCCCTGTGTCGGCGTGGGTTTCCTCCGGGTGCTCCAGTTTTCTCCCACAGTCCGAAAGATGTGCAGGTCGGGTGGATTGGCCATGCTAAATTGTCCCTTAGTTTCCAAAGATGACTCGCGAGGGTAAATACATGGGTTACAGGTATAGGGCTTGGGTGGGATTGTTGTTGTGCAGGTTCGATGGGTCGAATGGCCACCTCCTGCCCTGCAGCGATTCTGCTATTCACTGATTGAATCAGAGTACGAATTTAGTTCCTCAGCCATATCCCCCGTTTTCTAACTGGAAGCTCCAACTGAGGTTCCTTCCCACGACCCAGGGTGCGCACCCTCGCTCACAATTGGCTTGGCTTCTCGCGCTCCCTCACCGTAGGGTCTGGCCTGATCATATGGCCCTGGGGAATTGCCCCCTTAAAGGGCCATGCCACCACAGCTATGCGGCTGTTATTCTGACACTGATCATCGACGGGAGACAGCTTCACAACCTCCCCCTACATCACAGTTTGTTATCAAAGGGCAGATGGTGGCACACTGATAATGTCACTGGGCTAGGAATGTGCACTCCAGGCTGCATCCTGGGAACGGAGTCAGGTTTAACTCTCAGCTGGTGGAATTTAAATTCAATTCATAAGATCTGGAATTGAACACTGGTCTCAGTGACGGAGAGGCTACCTGCTAGTGCGGCACTCTCTCAGCACTGACCCTCCCTCAGCACTGACCCTCCCTCAGCACTGACCCTCCCTCAGCACTGACCCTCCCACAGCACTGACCCTCCCTCAGCACTGACCCTCCCTCAGCACTGACCCTCCCTCAGCACTGACCGTCCCTCAGCACTGATCCTCCCTCAGCACTGACCCTCCCACAGTGCGGCGCTCCCTCAGCACTGACCCTCCCTCAGCACTGATCCTCCCTCAGCACTGACCCTCCCTCAGCACTGACCCTCCCTCAGCACTGACCCTCCCTCAGCACTGACCCTCCCACAGTGCAACGCTCCCTCAGCACTGACCCTCCCACAGTGCAGTGCTCCCTCAGCACTGACCCTCCCACAGTGCGACGCTCCCTCAGCACTGACCCTCCCACAGTGCAGTGCTCCCTCAGCACTGACCCTCCCACAGTGCGGCACTCCCTCAGCACTGACCCTCCCACAGTGCGGCGCTCCCTCAGCACTGACCCTCCCACAGTGCGGCGCTCCCTCAGCACTGACCCTCCCTCAGCACTGCCCTCCCTCAGCACTGACCCTCCCACAGTGCGGCGCTCCTTCAGCGCTGACACTCCCACAGTGCGGCGCTCCCCCAGCACTGACCCTCCCACAGTGCGGCGCTCCCTCAGCACTGACCCTCCCACAGTGCGGCGCTCCCTCAGCACTGACCCTCCCACAGTGCGGCACTCCCTCAGCACCGACCCTCCCACAGTGCGGCGCTCCCTCAGCACTGACCCTCCCACAGTGCGGCGCTCCCTCAGCACTGACCCTCCCACAGTGCGGCGCTCCCTCAGCACTGACCCTCCCACAATGCGGCGCTCCCTCAGCGCTGACCCTCCCACAGTGCGGCGCTCCCCCAGCACTGACCCTCCCACAGTGCGGCGCTCCCTCAGCACTGACCCTCCCACAGTGCGGCGCTCCCTCAGCACTGACCCTCCCTCAGCACTGCCCTCCCTCAGCACTGACCCACCCACAGTGCGGCGCTCCTTCAGCGCTGACCCTCCCAAATGCGGCGCTCCCCCAGCACTGACCCTCCCACAGTGCGGCGCTCCCTCAGCACTGACCCTCCCACAGTGCGGCGCTCCCTCAGCACTGACCCTCCCACAGTGCGGCACTCCCTCAGCACCGACCCTCCCACAGTGCGGCGCTCCCTCAGCACTGACCCTCCCACAGTGCGGCGCTCCCTCAGCACCGACCCTCCCACAGTGCGGCGCTCCCTCAGCACTGACCCTCCCACAGTGCGGCGCTCCCTCAGCACTGACCCTCCAACAGTGCGGCGCTCCCTCAGCACTGACCCTCCCTCAGCACTGCCCTCCCTCAGCACTGACCCTCCCACAGTGCGGCGCTCCTTCAGCGCTGACCCTCCCACAGTGCGGCGCTCCCCCAGCACTGACCCTCCCACAGTGCGGCGCTCCCTCAGCACCGACCCTCCCACAGTGCGGCGCTCCCTCAGCACTGACCCTCCCACAGTGCGGCGCTCCCTCAGCACCGACCCTCCCACAGTGCGGCGCTCCCTCAGCACTGACCCTCCCACAGTGCGGCGCTCCCTCAGCACCGACCCTCCCACAGTGCGGCGCTCCCTCAGCACCGACCCTCCCACAGTGCGGCGCTCCCTCAGCACCGACCCTCCCACAGTGCGGCGTTCCTCAGCACCGACCCTCCCACAGTGCGACGCTCCCTCAGCACTGACCCTCCCACAGTGCGGCGCTCCCTCAGCACTGACCCTCCCACAGTGCGGCGCTCCCTCAGCACCGACCCTCCCACAGTGCGGCGCTCCCTCAGCACTGACCCTCCCACAGTGTGACGCTCCCTCAGCACTGACCCTCCCACAGTGTGACGCTCCCTCAGATCTGACCCTCCCACAGTGTGACGCTCCCTCAGCACTGACACTCCCACAGTGCGGCGCTCCCTCAGCACTGACCCTCCCACAGTGCGGCGCTGCCTCAGCACTGACCCTCCCACAGTGTGACGCTCCCTCAGATCTGACCCTCCCACAGTGTGACGCTCCCTCAGCACTGACCCTCCCACAGTGTGACGCTCCCTCAGCACTGACCCTCCCACAGTGCGGCGCTCCCTCAGCACTGACCCTCCCACAGTGCGGCGCTCCCTCAGCACTGACACTCCCACAGTGCGGCGCTCCCTCAGCACTGACCCTCCCACAGAGCGGCGCTCCCTCAGCACTGACCCTCCCACAGTGCGGCGCTGCCTCAGCACTGACCCTCCCACAGTGCGGCGCTCCCTCAGCACTGACCCTCCCACAGTGCGGCGCTCCCTCAGCACTGACCCTCCCACAGTGCGGCGCTCCCTCAGCACTGACCCTCCCACAGTGCGGCGCTCCCTCTGCACTGACCCTCCCACAGTGTGGCGCTCCCTCAGCACTGACCCTCTCACAGTGCGGCGCTCCCTCAGCACTGACCCTCCCACAGTGTGGTGCTCCCTCAGCACTGACCCTCCCACAGTGCGGTGCTCCCTCAGCACTGACCCTCCCACAGTGCGGCGCTCCCTCAGCACTGACCCTCCCACAGTGCGGCGCTCCCTCAGCACCGACCCTCCCACAGTGCGGCGCTCCCTCCGCACTGACCCTCCCACAGTGCGGCGCTCCCTCAGCACTGACCCTCCCACAGTGCGGCGCTCCCTCAGCACTGACCCTCCCACAGTGCGGCGCTCCCTCAGCACCGACCCTCCCACAGTGCGGCGCTCCCTCAGCACTGACCCTCCCACAGTGCGGCGCTCCCTCAGCACCGACCCTCCCACAGTGCGGCGCTCCCTCCGCACTGCATGACGCGAAGTTGCTCGGAATTTATCCTTTGTGTTGGGGACTGAACCCAAGTCTGTTTGTCCCCTGAGTTGAGTGTTTTACCCCGAGAGCCGCAGTTCACAGTGTGACGGCTCGACAGCCGAGATAACTGACGAATGCTGATCTCCTCAACCCTGTGGTCAGGGATTGTCCGCCCCTCTCCTCCGAGTCCCGTTACTGAACCAACCTGAGCCCAAATACAGCCGCCCCTCCTCTCCCCTCTCCCCATAGCCAGCTCTGTCCCAGAAATTCTGTGATTGTGGGGGGGGGGCACGTTACCTTTCCTGTAGTTCCGAGTACAGCTGAGAATGTTACCCGTCAGGGACAGGAGCAGCACGAACCCTGTTGCCCCGAAGATAAGCCACATCGAGGTGCTGCAGCACCAGTCCTGAAACCCTACAATAGCAACAGAGTCAGAGTTAACCATCTCCCACAGCAGAGAATTTAACCGTCTCCCCTTCACATCGCCACCGTTATATCACATCCTGGATGGGTTACCATTCAACAGAACCTGAACTGGAAACCGGCCAACATGATGGCACAATGGTTAGCCCTGCTGCCGGCTTCCATTCCCGGCTTGGGTCACTGTCTGTGCGGAGTCTGCACGTTGTCCCCGTATCTGCGTGGGTTTCCTCCGGGAGCTCCGGTTTCCTCCCACAGTCCAAAAGATGTGCTGGTTATGATGCATTGGCCGTGCTAAATTCACCCTCAGTGAACCCGAACAGGCACCGGAGTGTGGCCACTCGGGGATTTTCACAGTAACTTCATAGCAGTGTTAATGTAAGCCTTACTTGTGACACTAATAAATAAACTTTACCAGAGCAGGTCAGAGGCTGGGAATCCTGCGGAGAGTAACTCACCTCCTGACTCCCTCCAAAGCCTGTCCGCCATTCACAAGGACACAAGTCAGGAGTGTGATGGAACACTCCCCACTTGCCTGGATGGGTGCGGCTCCCAACAACACTCGAGAAGCTCAACACCATCCAGGACAAAGCAGCCCCGCTCGATCGACACGCTAACCACAAACACTCACTCCCTCCACCACCGACGCACAGTGACAGCCGTGTGTACCGTCTACAAGATGCACCGCAGCCACTCACCAAGGCTCCTTAGGCAGCACCTTCCAAACCCAACTCTGCTGCCTAGAAGGGTCCCATTTCCCTCTCTTTCTACCCGAAGGATTAAGGCAGTTGCCATCTCTTACCGCTGCAGACCTGATCATGCTGATCATCGACCATTTCCCCGCCTTTGCCCTCGCGACAGCCCCTCTCTCTCTCCGTCTCCGGTGTGGGCTGGGGATCAGTTTGCAGCTCTGTCCAGGGTAGCCCTTCCTCGGGTCTCTCGCCAGGGTGCGGGGGGGACGGGGGGGGGACGGTGGTTTGACTGACTTGGGATGATTACCGTGTCACACGGGGCCCTTCCATCTGAATGGTGGAGACCAGTTCCTTCTGTTTCTCCTACTCTGGTGGCCTTTTAGCCCTCTTTGTCTTCGATGTCACGGTCCCCTTCTCTCGGTGCACCAGTCCCTCTTCAGATACAGCTGCCTACCCTCCTCTCCGACCTGTACCTGTCCAAACGTCCTGCTCCTTATCCCTCACCGCCTATCGCTGTCTGACTGTAACCCCACTTCTCTCTCTGTCTCCCTCTCCCTCTCTGTCTCACTCTTCCTGGTCTCTTTCTCTCCCTCTCTCTGTCTCACTCTTCCTGGTCTCTATCTCTCCCTCTCTCTGTCTCACTCTTCCTGGTCTCTATCTCTCCCTCTCTCTCTGTCTCTCCTCTCTGTCCGCCTCTCTTCTCTCTCTTCGTACTGTGTCTCTCTCGGTTTGAGTGCGGGTGCCGTTCTCTCCCCCCGATGCCCTTCCCGTCTCTGTCTCTCTCGCTTCCCCACCCACTTGTCGACAACGCCCCTTTCTCTGTCTCTCTGTCGCTCTCTCTGTCTCTCTTGTTCTCGCTCTCTCCCGCTCACTCTCTCAGAGGAGCGGGTGACAGTTTAATATTTCAGAAAGTACGGCCTCACCACAAGAGAGACATGAGGCGAGAGTCTGGGGTGCGAAAACCATCTGCCGCTTCCTGTCGCACCCGCCCTCCCATCCCGCTGAGGATCCTGGACCCTCACAAAAAAACAAATGGCAGGGCGTGGAACGGCCGCCGCCAATAAAACAATCCTTTTCCAAGTAATTGGTGAAGTTAGGGAGACATGTCAGTCAAGGTTTGTTTGAGAAAAATGCTTAACTGGATCATGACAACTTGGCGGGGTGAGCTTTGCTGCATCGATGGAACAGGAAACCGCAGCTGCCTTCCCCTCCTGCACGCGGCAGCTGGAACAAAGTGACAAGATTCAAAGTCTTTCTCAGTAGAACCTTCCGGCACCTTGGATTGAGATTTGGGGGGTGTTGTGGGGGTGGGGGGTTTGGGGGGGGGGGTGCAAACGCCATTGGTCGGGCTGGCTCAGGCATTGTTGGAAGCCTCCTCAGTTCCCGCTTGCACGCCCCCCCCCCCCCCCACCCGTGTGTGGCCTGGTCCTCGGCACCGCGGGGGGAGGGGTTCCAGCTCCGGCCTGTTACCCAGGCCTGGCAGGGCCCCGCTGGGGAACGGGTCAGCTCAAGGGGAAGGGGTGTTAATTGCTGCCCATCGCCAGCCACGCTCACGACCCCCACGACGCAAAAACGAAAGGTCAAGCGTGAGGAGATTGGAGCGGGAGGAGGCTATTCGGCCCCTCGAGCCTGCTGGGCCATTCGATAAGATCAGGGCTGCTTCGATTGTGGCATCAACTTCACTCTCCTGTCTCCCCCTCTCCTCCATAACCCTCGGTTCCCCCCCACCCACCCCTTTGTCGATCAGAAATCTGTCTAACTCACCCTTGTATATATTCAATGAGCCGCTGCCCCCTGTCGGGGGGGAGGGGTGTGGGGGGGGGGGGTGGGGGGGGGGGGGGAGGGGTGTGGGGGGGGGGGGATTCCACAGACTGACCACCATCTGAGAGAAGGAATTCCTCCACGTCTCCGTCTTCAATGGGAGAGCCCCTTATTCTGAAAGAGTGGCTACCCCGCCCTCCTCAGTTCTAGATTCCTCCTCACGAGGGGAGGGGAAACATTCCCTCAGTATTTATCCCCAAGCCTCACCCCCTCAGAATCCAATGTGTTTTAATCAGATCACTTCTCATTCCTCTAAACTCTAATGGGTGCAGACTCTGACCTACTCCAACCTTTCCCCATGAGACAAAATCCCCCTTCATCCCAGCAATCAGCCCAGTGAACCTTCTCTGAGCTCCTTCCAAGTTTCTCCTTTCCTAGGTAAGGGGGCTACAACTGTAGACCTTACTCCAAATGTAGTTTCCCCAAGGCCCTGTAAAGCTGTAGCAAGCCTTAGAATCATGGAATCCCTCCAGTGCAGAGGGAGGCCATTTGGCCCATCGAATCTGCACTGACTCTGTGGTAAAGAATCGCCCTGGGGTGTGGTGGGCCAGGCCCTCTTTCTGGACCCCCATGTATTTACCCCACTAATTCTCCTAATCCGCACATCTTTGGGCAGTAAGGGCCACTCACCTGATGAAGGGGCAACGCTCCAAAAGCTCGTGCTACCAAATAAGCCTGTGTTTAACCTGGTGTTGTGAGACTACTTAGAACATAGAAAAAATACAGCACAAACAGGCCCTTCGTCCCACAAGTTGCGCCGGTCATGTCCCGACCTACCTCGGCTTATATATAGGCTTACCTATAACCTTAATCCTATTAAGTCCCATGTACTCATCCAGAAGTCTCTTAAAAGACCCTATCGAGTTTGCCTCCACCACCACTGACGGCAGCCGATTCCACTCACCCACCACTCTCTGAGTGAAAAACTTACCCCTGACATCTCCCCTGTACCTACTCCCCAGCACCTTAAACCTGTGTCCTCTCGTAGCAGCCATTTCAGCCCTGGGAAAAAGCCTCCGAGAATCCACCCGATCTATACCTCTCAACATCTTGTAAACCTCTATCAGGTCACCTCTCATCCTTCATCTCTCCAAGGAGAAAAGACCGAGCTCCCTCAACCTATCCTCATAAAGCATGCCAACCAATCCAGGCAACATCGTTGGAAATCTTCTCTGCACCCTTTCAATCATTTCCACATCCCTCCTGTAATGAGGCGACCAGAACTGAGCACAGTACTCCAAGTGGGGTCTGACGAGGGTCTTATAAAGCTGCATCATTATCTCCCGACTCCTAAACTCCATCCCTTGATTGATGAAGGCCAGCACACCATACGCCTTCTTAACCACCTCCTCTACCTGCGAGGTCGATTTTAGAGTCCTATGGACCCGGACCCC
The DNA here is from genome assembly GCF_964213995.1 of Mustelus asterias. Taxonomy (NCBI): domain Eukaryota; kingdom Metazoa; phylum Chordata; class Chondrichthyes; order Carcharhiniformes; family Triakidae; genus Mustelus; species Mustelus asterias. Next base: position 203,749 of record NW_027590591.1, read on the forward strand.
AAGGTCCTTCTGATCCTCTACACTGCTAAGAGTCTTACCCTTGATATTATACTCCTTCATCCCATTTGACCTGCCAAAATGGACCACTACACATTTATCCAGGTTGAAGTCCATCTGCCACTTCTCCGCCCAGTCTTGCATCCTATCTATGTCACGCTGCAGCTTCTGACATCCCTCCAACCTATCCACAACACCACCAACCTTCGTGTCATCAGCAAACTTACCAACCCATCCCTCCACTTCCTCATCCAGGTCATTTATGAAAATGACAAACAGCAAGGGTCCCAGAACAGATCCCTGGGGCACACCACTGGTGACCGACCTCCATTCAGAAAAAGACCCATCTACAACCACTCTCTGCCTTCTGCAGGCAAGCCAGTTCTGGATCCACAAGACAACAGCCCCTTGGATCCCATGCCCTCTCACTTTCTCGAGAAGTCTTGCATGGGGGACCTTATCGAATGCCTTGCTGAAGTCCATGTAAACCACATCCACTAAGGGGCAATTTATCATGGCCAATCCACCTAACCTGTACATCTTTGGACACTAAGGGGCAATTTAGCATGGCCAATCCACCTAACCTGTACATCTTTGGACACTAAGGGACAATTTAGCATGGCCAATCCCCCTAACCTACACATCTTTGACTTCCCGACTTGAATATTCCATTCCCCGAAGACTAATGTTCCATTCCTAATCATTTGCGAAACCTGTGGAGTTGCTGTGGAATGAGCGAATCCCAATCCAGTGGTTTTATGGGCCTTTCTCCCCCCTCAAGGCCAATTGCGCTTGATCACTAGCTGTGGTGTGGTTGTATGGATATATAAAACAGGCAGAGTCCAATCAGCCCATCAGACATAGCCGCACACCATGGCCCAGGATTTTCCAGCCCTTACACTGGTGAGGATCTTCTGATCACATCAAAGGCAAACCGTCCCCCACCCCCCACCCACTCCCCCCCCCCCCACCCCCACCCACCTCCCCCCCCCCCCCCCCCCCCCCCCCCCGCCGTCCCAGCACACCCCACCGCAGCGGGTTCCCTAGCCGGCAAGGAACACAAATGACCACTGACATTGGCGGATATGGAAGATCATTGCCCTTGGCCAATGACGAGATTCCCCCCTGCTGGAAAATGCACTGTGAGGAGTCGTGGGATGGCGCTGGAAAATGCTGGCCCGGGATAGCAAGTGTCTCAGGACTAAACATTGCACACACCCACCACCCCACCACAACCACCGCCCCCCCCCCCTCCAACCCCCCCAGACCCCCAACACCACCCCATCTCCCAGAGACATATTCCTCAGTGCGAAGAAGTTACACCTCAGGTCCCTTTGAAATCTTTCCCCTCTCACCTTTAACCTCTGCCCTCTAGTTTTCAATTCCCCTTCCCTGGGAAAAAGACTCTGTGTGTTCATCCTATCTCTGTCCCTCGTGAGTTTATCCACCTCAGTAAGGTCACCCCTCATTCTCCTACGTTCCAAGGACTAAAGTCCCATCCTGGCCAACCGCTCCCTTTAACTCAGGCCCCAGTAGTCCTGGCAACATCCTGGGAAATCTTCTCTGCACTCTTTCCAGTTTATCAGTGTCTTTCCGATAGGGTGACCAAAACTATACACAATACTCCAAGTGCAGCCTCACCAAGGACTTGTACAATAATGTCCCAACTCCGATACTCAGTGTTCTGACTGAGGAAGGCCAGTGTCTAAACACCTTCTTCACTGCCCTGTCTACCTGTGACGCCGCTTTCAACAAACTATGTACTTGTTCTGCGGTTGAAGGAACAGTGAGTTTAGAGTGATGGTTTGTCAGTGTCTTGGAGAGAGATACAAGTTGGGTGAGAACCATCGTGGGAATGCTCAAGAATTCGCTGGAAGAAAACCATTTGCAACTGTGCCAGTTCCAGACAAGAAATCTTTGTGTCCGGCTGGTGGTGACTCTTCACTGGTTTATGTGTCTGGAGAGATATTGTCGTGGGGAAAGGAATAATGAGAATTTGAATTGCCTTCTTGAGTTTGTATCATCATAAACATTTTCATCACAGAAAATAATTCATTTTCAAAGAGTAAGATCCTTCTGGAAGCATTTCTGAAAAAAACACACTGTGGCTTAAAGGGTTGCTGCAAGAATCTGCTGTTCAGCTTTTCTCAAGAAAAGGTAACTAAGCAGTTTGAAAGATGCTGGGAACCTCTTGGCCGCTGGTGGACGGTGTACAGAAGGGTGACATGGTGGTTTATGGTTTTTGAAAAAAAAAACCATGTCTGGAAAAGTGGGCACAGGTGAGGCTGCCCTCGGCCATTGGCAGAGTGTATCTCCACCTCAATGTGCTTCTGCCTGGCACGCAACACAGTCAACCAAGTGCACAGTTTGAGTGGAGCTACAAGGAGTAGCATCACTGCGCCTGCTACCAGTGCAGTGGTGAGTATCACAGGCCAGGCCCAGCACTTATCCCTCATCCCTAATTACCCCTTCAGAAATTGGTGGTGAGCTGCCTTCTTGAACCCGCTGCATTCCCGTCTGTGTAGCTACACCCACAGTGCTGTTAGGGAGGGAATTCCAGGATTTTGACCCAGTGACTCTGAAGAAACAGCCGATATATTTCCAAATCAGGATGGTGAGTGGCTTGTAGGAGAACTTGCAAGTGGTGGAGTTCCCAGGTATCTGCTGCCCTTGTCCCAGATGGAAGTGGTCATGGGTTTGGAAGGTGCTGCCTAAGGAGCCTTGGTGAGTTGCTGCAGTGGATCTTGTAGACGGTACACACGGCTGTCACTGTGTGTTGGTGGTGGAGGGAGTGAATGTTTGTGGTTAACGTGTCGATCGAGCGGGGCTGCTTTGTCCTGGATGGTGTTGAGCTTCTCGAGTGTTGTTGGGAGCTGCACCCATCCAGGCAAGTGGGGAGTATTCCATCACACTCCTGACTTGTGCCTTGTAGATGATGGACAGGCTTTGGGGAGTCAGGAGGTGAGTTACTCACTGCAGGATTCCCAGCCTCTGACCTGCTCTTGTAGCCACAGTATTTATACGGCTGGGTCCCAGTTCAGTTTCTGGTCAATGGTAACCCCCAGGATGTTGATGGTGGGGGATTCAATGATGGTAACACCATTGAATGTCAAAGGGCGATGGTTAGATTCTGTCTTGCTGGAGATGAAATGTTTTAATACAGGCAGGTACCCACTGCTCTGTCCCGCCTCACCCCCACTCTCTCTCTCTCTCTCTCTGTCTCTCAGGGCATTGGATTAACAAGCAGAGATCATAGATTTGATATTATTGTGAAAGGATTGAGAGCAGGAGAAATGTTTCCATCCAGGACTTGACACGTTTGACCTCAAAGCAAAGTCACCTCCTGAATCCATTGATAACTTCAAGAGGGACTTGGACAGAGGCTCGAGGGTAAAGAGTGTATGGATGTTTGAAGGTTACGGACACAGAACATCCCAGAACACTAAGGGACAATTTAGCACGGCCAATCCACCCTAACCTGCACATCTTTGGACACTAAGGGACAATTTAGCATGGCTAACCACTGAGCTCCACTTGGTGCGAAAACGGTGAGAGAGAATGTGGGACTGGACGTGACCACTCTTTCAACAAGCCAGTATGGGTTATGACTGGACTCCGCCTTGTTAACGATTGCAGATGGGATCTTGCTGTGCACCACACAGTGCTGCCGCGTTGCCTGAGGTAACAGCGTTAATAGCTGCAGGAATCGAGCTGCGTGCAGGGCGTGGGGCATGAGGGAGCTGATTGGGGGAGTTGAGGGGGGAGGGTGTAGGTGGGCGTGCATGGTGGGTTTTAGAAAGAAAGAAACCCTACAGTACAGAAAGAGGCCATTCGGCCCATCGAGTCTGCACCGACCACAATCCCACCCAGGCCCTACCCCTATATCCCTACATATTTACCCACTAATCCCTCTAACCTACGCATCTCAGGACACTAAGGGCAATTTTTTTTTTAGCATGGCCAATCAACCTAACCCGCATATCTTTGGTCTTTTGCAGGGAGACCTTCAGTAAGGTACGTGTCCCTGTGTGCTGCTGAGGGGCAGCACTGCGCATTTGGAGTATTGCGTCCAGTTCTGGTCACCACACTACCAGGAGGATGTGGAAGCTTTGGAGAGAGTGTAAAGGAGGTTCACCAGGATGTTGCCTGGTCTCGAGGGTGTCGGCTATGAGGAGAGGTTGAATAAACTGGGATTGTTTTCACTGGAAAGACTGAGGCTGAGGGGAGACCTGATAGAGGTCTACAAAATGATGAGAGGCACAGACAGGGTGGATAGTCAGAGGCTTTTCCCCAGGGTAGAAGTGTCAATGCAGTATACAACGGGCAGCGTCGGGAGCGGGCAGTGGAGTGAGTGGGAAGCAGAGTGTGAGCTGTAAGGGCTTTGGCTCACAGGGCTTTGGGGGACAGGGCGAGCAGGGGTGAGTTTTTAATTTCTTATTTACTTTTCTCTGTGTATCTTGGTATAAAGGGGCAAATATGAGTGTGAAGCCAGTGTGTTGTTCCCAGTGTAGGATGTGGGAGGTCCTGGAGGCACCTGGCCTCCCGGACATCCACATCTGTGAGGGGTGTGTCGAGCTGCGGTTCCTGAGGGACCGTGTTAGGGAGCTGGAACTGCAGCTCGAGGATCTTAGGCTGATGAGAGAGAATGAGGAGGTGATAGACAAGAGCTATCATCAGGTGGTCACACCAGGGCCACGGGAGGAGGCCAAGTGGGTGACAGCCAGGAAGGGTAAAGCTCGGGTGATTGAGAGCACCCTGGTGGATGAGCCCCTACACAACAAGTACTCCTGCCTGAGTACTGCTGGGGGGGACAGCCCACCTGGGGGAAGCAGCAGTGGCCGTGTCTCCGGAGTGGAGTCCGGCTCTGTAACTCAGAGGGCTAAGGAAAAGAGGAGGAAGGCGGTATTAATCGGGGACTCGACAGTAAGGGGGTCGAGCAGGCGTTTTTGCGGAGGCAGGCGGGAGTCTCGGATGGTGGTCTGCTTCCCTGGGGCCGGGATCCAGGATGTCGCTGGTCGACTCCCAGAAATCCTGAGGGGGGAGGGAGAGGTAGCGGTACATATTGGTACCGCTGGTGTGGAAAGGAAGGGGGAAGGGATCATGAAAAGAGAGTACAGGGAATTAGGGAGACAGCTGAGAAGGAGGAAAGCAAAGGTAGTAATCTCAGGATTGCTGCCTGTGCCACGGGAAGGTGAGGGCAGGAATGGAGTGAGGTGGAGGATGAATGTGTGGCTGAGGGACTGGTGCAGAGGGCAGGGATTCAGGTTCCTGGACCATTGGGACCTCTTTAGGGGCAGGTGTGACCTGTACACAAAAAACAGGTAGCACTTGAATCCCAGGGGGACCAATATCCTGGCGGGAAGGTTGTCTAAGGCTACTGGGGAGAGTTTAAACTAGATAGGTTGGGGGGAGGGGATCGAGACGAGGTGACTGGGAGCGAGGAAGTTAGCTTGCAAACAGAGAAGGGTTATAGACGGTGCAAGAGGGAGGATGGACGGGGGATAGAGAAGGGGAGAGCTCAGACCAAAGGATTGAGATGTGTTTACTTTAATGCCAGGAGTATAGTGAATAAAGGGGATGAGCTCAGAGCGTGGATCGATGCCTGGAAGTGTGATGTGGTGGCCATTACGGAGACTTGGATGTCTCAGGGACAGGACTGGATACTACAGGTGCCAGGATTCAGATGTTTCAGGAAGGACAGGGAGGGAGGCAAGAGAGGGAGTGGAGTGGCACTGCTGATCAGGGATAGTGTCACAGCTGTAGAGAAGGTGTATGCTGTGGAGGGATTGTCTACAGAGTCTCTGTGGGTGGAAGTTCGGAGTGGGAAGGGGTCGATCACTTTGCTGGGAGTTTTCTATAGGCCGCCCAATAGTGACAGGGAGGTGGAGGAGCGGATAGGGAAACAGATCCTGGAGAGATGCAGTAATAGCAGAGTTGTTGTGATGGGAGACTTTAATTTCCCAAACATAGATTGGAATATCCCAAGGGTAAGGGGATTGGATGGGGAGGAGTTCATTGGGTGTGTTCAGGAGGGTTTCCTGACACAGCATGTGGACAAGCCTACAAGAGGAGAGGCTGTACTTGATCTGATACTGACCAATGAACCTGGACAGGTGTCAGATCTCTCAGTGGGGGAGCATCTTGGGGATAGCGATCATAACTCTATCTCCTTTATGCTTGTATTGGATAAAGAGAGGATCAGGCAAGCTAGGAAAGCGTTTATATGGAGTAAGGGGAAATTAGAAACATAGAAACATAGAACAGTACAGCACAGAACAGGCCCTTCGGCCCACGATGTTGTGCCGAGCTTTATCTGAAACAAAGATCAAGCTATCCCACTCCCTATCATCCTGGTGTGCTCCATGTGCCTATCCAATAACCGCTTAAATGTTCCTAAAGTGTCTGACTCCACTATCACTGCAGGCAGTCCAGTCCACACCCCAACCACTCTCTGCGTAAAGAACCTACCTCTGATATCCTTCCTATATCTCCCACCATGAACCCTATAGTTATGCCCCCATGTAATAGCTCCATCCACCCGAGGAAATAGTCTTTGAACGTTCACTCTATCTATCCCCTTCATCATTTTATAAACCTCGATTAAGTCTCCCCTCAGCCTCCTCCGCTCCAGAGAGAACAGCCCCAACTCCCTCAATCTTTCCTCATAAGACCTACCCTCCAAACCAGGCAGCATCCTGGTAAATCTCCTCTGCACTCTTTCCAGCGCTTCCACATCCTTCTTATAGTGAGGTGACCAGAACTGCACACAATATTCCAAATGTGGTCTCACCAAGGTCCTGTACAGTTGCAGCATAACCCCACGGCTCTTAAACTCCAACCCCCTGTTAATAAAAGCTAACACACTATAGGCCTTCTTCACAGCTCTATCCACTTGAGTGGCAACCTTTAGAGATCTGTGGATATGGACCCCAAGATCTATCTGTTCCTCCACAGTCTTCAGAACCCTACCTTTGACCCTGTAATCCACATTTAAATTAGTCCTACCAAAATGAATCACCTCACATTTATCAGGGTTAAACTCCATTTGCCATTTTTCAGCCCAACTTTGCATCCTATCTATGTCTCTTTGCAGCCTACAACAGCCCTCCACCTCATCCACTACTTCACCAATCTTGGTGTCATCAGTAAATTTACTGATCCACCCTTCAGCCCCCTCCTCTAAGTCATTAATAAAAATCACAAAGAGCAGAGGACCAAGCACTGATCCCTGTGGCACTCCACTAGCAACCTGCCTCCAGTCCGAAAATTTTCCATCCACCACCACCCTCTGTCTTCGATCAGATAGCCAGTTACCTATCCAATCGGCCAACTTTCCCTCGATCCCACACCTCCTTACTTTCCTCATAAGCCGACCATGGGGGACCTTATCAAACGCCTTACTAAAATCCATGTATATGACATCAACTGCCCTACCTTCATCAACACACTTAGTTACCTCCTCAGAAAATTCAATCAAATTTGTGAGGCACGACTTGCCCTTCACGAATCCGTGGTGACTTTCCCGGATTAATCCGCATCGTTCTAAATGGTCATAAATCTCATCCCTAAGGATCGTTTCCATCAATTTACCAACCACCGAAGTAAGACTAACCGGTCTATAATTACCAGGGTCATTTCTATTCCCTTTCTTAAACAGAGGAACAACATTCGTCACTCTCCAGTCCTCTGGCACCATCCCCGTGGACAGTGAGGACCCAAAGATCAAAGCCAAAGGCTCTGCAATCTCATCCCTTGCCTCCCAAAGAATCCTAGGATACATTTCATCAGGCCCAGGGGACTTATCGACCTTCAGTTTATTCAAAACTGCCAGTACATCCTCCCTCCGAACAACTATTTCCTCCAGCCTATTAGCCTGTAACACCTTCTCGTCCTCAAAAACATGGCCCCTCTCCTTGGTGAACACTGAAGAAAAGTATTCATTCATCACCTCGCCTATCTCTACTGACTCCATACACAAGTTCCCACTACAGTCCTTGACCGGCCCTAACCTCACCCTGGTCACTCTTTTATTCCTCACATAAGAGTAAAAAGCCTTGGGGTTTTCCTTGATCCGACCCGCCAAGGACTTCTCATGTCCCCTCCAAGCTCTCCTAAGCCCCTTTCTCAGCTCATTCCTTGCTAACTTGTAACCCTCAATCGAGCCATCTGAACCTTGTTTCCTCATCCCTACATAAATAGGCTGGAAAATTGGGTGGAGAGGTGGCAGATGGAATTTAATCCAGATAAATGCGAAGTGATGCATTTTGGAAGAACTATTGTTCCACAGGAGCAGGCTGAGGGTAAGGGAGCTTGTTTGTGCACTAATTTATTTAATTATTTTTCAGTTAAATTTGTGAAAAAAATCGGAGGTTTTTTTTCCAAACAGGAAATAGGCCCAGCAGCAGCCTGGGAAGGTTTTGGAGGGTTTAAAAGTAGGCCGCACCTTTGAGCGGGCAGCGTCGTTAGCGGGCAGTGGAGTGAGCAGGGGACAGAGTGAGAGCTATAAGGGCTTTGGCTCACAGGGCTTCGGCGAAGGCGAGGAAGGTTGTTTGCTTGTTTTTCTTCTGTTACACCCCCTTTTTGTTTTATCTCCCAAAAACTAAAAAGGACATGGCTGGTATGAGTGGGAGGCCAGTATACTGCATTCGGTGTGGGATGTGGGAGTTCCTGGAGACAACTTGCCTCCCGGAAGTCCATATCTGTGCCAGATGTGTGGAACTGCATCTCCTGAAGGATCGTGTAAGGGAGCTGGAGCTGAGGCTCGATGAACTCAGTTTAGTTAGGGAAAATGAGAGATTAATAGATAAAAGTTATAGTCAGGTAGTGACACCAGGGTCTCGGAAGGAAGACACGTGGGGCACAGTTAGGAGGGGTAATAGTCAGAAGGGTGATGTGCCAGAAAGTACCCCAGTGGCAGTCTCCCATAAAAGAAAGGGATGGGCAACAGATGGGAGAAGGGAAGGGAGTGAGCAGTCTGTGGAGGGATCCCCTGTGGTTGTCCCCCTCCAAAATAGGTATATTGTTTTGGATTCTGTGGAGGGGGATGACCCTCCAGGGGTAAGCCACGAGGACCAGATCGCCTCCACGGAGACAGGCTCAGGGGTCCGGAAGGGAAAGAAGGGGTTTAGGAGAGTGATAGTTGTGGGGGACGCAATGGTTAGAGGCACGGACAGGCGGTTCTGTGGGAGTGAACGAGAATCCAGGATGGTAGTCTGCCTCCCTGGTGCCGGGGTACTGGATGTCTCCGAGAGGGTAGGAAGCATATTTAAAAAGGAAGGTAGTCAAACGGATGTGATTGTACACATTGGTGAAAATGATGTAGGTAGGAAGAGCAGGGGGGGTCATACGAGAGAAATTCAGGGAGTTGGGTGCTAGGCTAAAAAGTAAGACCTCCAGTGTAGCAATCTCTGGACTGCTCCCGGTGCCTAGTGCAAGTGAGGCTCGGAACAGGGAGATTCTACAGTTGAACGCGTGGCTAAAGGACTGGTGCAAGAGGGAGGGTTTTAAATTCATAGATAACTGGGAAATCTTCAAGTCAGGATGGCAACTGTACAGAAAGGATGGGTTACACCTCAACTGGAAGGGAGCAAATATCCTGGCTGGGAGTTTTGCTAGAGTGTTTCGGCAGGATTTAAACTAGTGTGGCAGGGGGGTGGGGAACAAAACAGGAGGTCAGTAAATACTGAGACTGGGGTTGAGCTGGGGGCCAGGGCAAGGCTAGCTAAGAAGAGGAGCACTCTGGAGGAGGAGAACCTGACTGGGCCTGGAGGTCTGGAGTGCATCTGCTTTAATGCGAGGAGTGTAACGGGTAAAACAGACGAACTTAGGGCCTTAATGCTTATGCGGAATTTGGATGTGGTTGCGGTGACGGAAACTTGGTTAAAAGAAGGACAGGACTGGCAGCTGAATATTCCGGGGTATAAGTGTTTTAGGCGAGACAGAGGAGGGGCTAAAAAAGGTGGGGGAGTAGCGATATTAGTTAAGGAGCATATTACCGCGGTGCAGAGGGTAGACAATTTAGAGGGGTCATGTACTGAGTCGCTGTGGGTGGAACTCAGAAACAGGAAGGGTGCAGTCACTATGCTGGGGGTGTACTACAGACCACCCAACAGCCCACGGGAAGTGGAGGAAAGGATATGTCAGGAGATTCTGGATAGGTGCAGAAAAAATAGGGTTGTTGTAGTGGGGGACTTTAATTTCCCTGGCACAGACTGGAAAGTGCTTAGAGCTGGGGGTCCGGACGGGGAGGAATTTGTAAAATGCGTACTGGAAGGTTCTTTGGAACAGTATGTAGATAGCCCGACTAGAGAGGGGGCTATACTGGACCTAGTTCTGGGAAATGAGCCCGGTCAGGTCGTCAAAGTTTCGGTAGGGGAACATGTGGCAAATAGTGACCACAACTCTGTTAACTTTAGGATAGTAATGGACAAGGATGAGTGCTGTCCTACGGGCAGGGTGCTAAATTGGGGGAAGGCTGACTATAGCCGGATTAGGCAGGAATTGGTGGATGTTGATTGGGAGAGGATGTTCGAGGGTAAGTCCGCGTCTGGCATGTGGGAGTCTTTTAAGGAACTATTGATAAGGCTGCAGGATAGGCATGTGCCTGTAAAAAGGAAAGATAGGAAAGATAGGATTCGAGAGCCGTGGATAACCAGGGAAATTGAGGATCTGATTAAAATGAAAAGGGAGGCGTACGTTAAGTCCAGGCAACTGAAAACAGATGGAGCTCTGGAGGAATACAGAGAGAGTAGGAAAGAACTCAAACGGGGAGTTAGAAGGGCAAAAAGAGGTCACGAGATGTTCTTGGCAGGCAGGATTAAGGAGAATCCTAAGGCATTCTATTCATACGTTAGGAACAAAAGAGTTGTTAGGGAGAAAATCGGACCTCTCAGGGACAAAGGAGAGGAATTATGCTTAGAACCCAAGGGAATAGGGGAGATCCTAAATGAATACTTTGCATCGGTATTCACGAAGGAGAGGGGCGTGTTAACCGGGAGTGTCTCGGAGGGAGGTGTTGACCCGTTAGAGAAAATCTCCATTACAAGAGAGGAAGTGTTGGTTTTTTAGGGAACATTAAAACTGACAAAGCCCCAGGGCTTGATGGCATCTATCCTCGACTGCTCAGGGAGACGAGAGATGAAATTGCTGGGCCTCTGACGGAAATCTTTGTCACTTCTTTGGACACGGGTGAGGTCCCTGAGGATTGGAGGATAGCGAATGTGGTCCCGTTGTTTAAGAAGGGTAGCAGGGATAACCCAGGAAATTATAGGCCGGTGAGCTTGACGTCTGTGGTAGGGAAGTTGTTGGAGAGGATTCTTAGAGACAGGATGTATGTGCATTTAGAACGGAACAATCTCATTAGTGACAGACAGCATGGTTTTGTAAGAGGGAGGTCGTGCCTTACAAATTTGGTGGAGTTTTTTGAGGAAGTGACAAAAACGGTTGACGAAGGAAGGGCCGTGGATGTCGTCTATATGGATTTCAGTAAGGCATTTGACAAAGTCCCTCATGGCAGGTTGGTTAAGAAGGTTAAGTTTCATGGGATACAAGGAGAAGTGGCTAGATGGGTGGAGAACTGGCTTGGCCATAGGAGACAGAGGGTAGTGGTCGAAGGGTCTTTTTCCGGCTGGAGGTCTGTGACCAGTGGTGTTCCGCAGGGCTCTGTACTGGGACCTCTGCTATTTGTGATATATATAAATGATTTGGAAGAAGGTGTAACTGGTGTAATCAGCAAGTTTGCGGATGACACGAAGATGGCTGGAATTGCGGATAGCGAAGAGCATTGTCGGGCAATACAGCAGGATATAGATAGGCTGGAAAATTGGGCGGAGAGGTGGCAGATGGAGTTTAATCCGGATAAATGCGAAGTGATGCATTTTGGAAGAAATAATGTAGGGAGGAGTTATACAATAAATGGCAGAGTCATCAGGAGTATAGAAACACAGAGGGACCTAGGTGTGCAAGTCCACAAATCCTTGAAGGTGGCAACACAAGTGGAGAAGGTGGTGAAGAAGGCATATGGTATGCTTGCCTTTATAGGACGGGGTATAGAGTATAAAAGCTGGAGTCTGATGATGCAGCTGTATAGAACGCTGGTTAGGCCACATTTGGAGTACTGCATCCAGTTCTGGTTTGCGCACTACCAGAAGGACGTGGAGGCATTAGAGAGAGTGCAGAGAAGGTTTACCAGGATGTTGCCTGGTATGGAGGGTCTTAGCTATGAGGAGAGATTGGGTAGACTGGGGTTGTTCTCCTTGGAAAGACGGAGAATGAGGGGAGATCTAATAGAGGTGTACAAGATTATGAAGGGTATAGATAGGGTGAACAGTGGGAAGCTTTTTCCCAGGTCGGAGGTGACGATCACGAGGGGTCACGGGCTCAAGCTGAGAGGGGCGAAGTATAACTCAGACATCAGAGGGATGTTTTTTACACAGAGGGTGGTGGGGGCCTGGAATGCGCTGCCAAGTAGGGTGGTGGAGGCAGGCACGCTGACATCGTTTAAGACTTACCTGGATAGTCACATGAGCAGCCTGGGAATGGAGGGATACAAACGATTGGTCTAGTTGGACCAAGGAGCGGCACAGGCTTGGAGGGCCGAAGGGCCTGTTTCCTGTGCTGTACTGTTCTTTGTTCTTTGTTCTTTGTTCGAGGGGGGAGTTATACAATAAATGGCAGAGCCATCAAGAGTATAGAAACACAGAGGGACCTAGGTGTGCAAGTCCACAAATCCTTGAAGGTGGCAACACAGCTGGAGAAGGTGGTGAAGAAGGCATATGGTATAGGACGGGATATAGGCCTTTATAGGACGGGGTATAGAGTATAAAAGCTGGAGTCTGATGATGCAGCTGTATAGAACGCTGGTTAGGCCACATTTGGAGTACTGCGTCCAGTTCTGGTCGCCGCACTACCAGAAGGACGTGGAGGCTTTGGAGAGAGTGCAGAGAAGGTTTACCAGGATGTTGCCTGGTATGGAGGGTCTTAGCTATGAGGAGAGATTGGGTAAACTGGGCTTGTTCTCCCTGGAAAGACGGAGAATGAGGGGAGATCTAATAAAGGTGTACAAGATTATGAAGGGCATAGATAGGGTGAACGGTGGGAAGCTTTTTCCCAGATCAGAAGTGATGATCACGAGGGGTCACGGGCTCAAGGTGAGAGGGCGAGGTATAACTCCGATATCAGAGGGACGTTTTTTACACAGAGGGTGGTGGGGGCCTGGAATGCGCTGCCAAGTAGGGTGGTGGAGGCAGGCACGCTGACATCGTTTAAGACTTACCTGGATAGTCATATGAGGAGCCTGGGAATGGAGGGATACAAATGATCGGTCTAGTTGGACCAATGAGCGGCACAGGCTTGGAGGGCCGAAGGGCCTGTTTCCTGTGCTGTACTTTTATTTGTTCTTTGTTCTTTGTTCAAACCAGCCCCCCCATGCAATCCATCACTCAAACCATCCTCCCATCCAATCATCCCTCAAACCAGCCTCCCATCCAATCATCACTCAAACCAGCCTCCCATCCAATCATCACTCAAACCAGCCTCCCATCCAATCATCCCTCAAACCAGCCTCCCATCCAATCATCACTCAAACCAGCCTCCCATCCAATCATCACTCAAACCAGCCTCCCATCCAATCATCACTCAAACCAGCCTCCCATCCAATCATCACTCAAACCAGCCTCCCATCCAATCATCACTCAAACCAGCCTCCCATCCAATCATCACTCAAACCAGCCTCCCATCCAATCATCCCTCAAACCAGTCCCCCATCCAATCATCACTCAAGCCAGCCCCCATCCAATCCATCACTCAAACCAGTCCCCCATCCAATCCATCACTCAAACCAGTCTGAGGTCACGCACCGACCGACACAAGAACAGCTTCTTCCCTGCTGCTGTCAGACTTTTGAATGGACCGACCTCGCATTAAGTTGATCTTTCTCTACACCCTAGCTATGACTGTAACACTACATTCTGCACTCTCTCCTTTCCTTCTCTATGAATGGTATGCTTTGTCTGTAGAGCGCGCAAAAATCAATACTTTTCACTGTATCCCAATACATCTGACAATAAATCAAATCCAATCAAATCAATTGAAGGGCCTTCGGTGTGTGACTGGTGATTAATTGATGTGCTCCCCCTGCCTCCTCAGCTCTAAACCCCCACCATCCGGAAAATACTGCCCCCCATCTAGTTTGCCCACCCCAAATATGATATGTCAGGGTTCAACTCCACATACCATGGCTGCACCAAGCCTTCCAATCTGATGTTTGGGAAGGCTAACTTTAGTGGGATTAGGCAGAAATTGTCAGCTCTTGATTGGGAGAGGCTGTTTGAGGGTAAATCCACATCTGGCATGTGGGAGTCTTTTAAGGAACAGTTATTAGGACTACAGGACAGGCAACTGCCTGTAAAAAAGAAGGATAGGAAGGGTAGGATTCGAGAACCGTGGATAACCAGGGAAATTGAGCGATTGGTCAAAAAGAAAAGAGAGGCGTATGTTAGGTCCAGGCAGCAAAAAACGGAGGGAGCTCTGGCGGAGTACAAAGAGAGATCCGCAGTGCATCCGAAGAGGAAAGAGTCGAATTGGATTCCTCCGGAAGGCCGCTGCCCTCGACTTGACATGTATGCCCAAGCCGTCAGGAGGTGCGTCAACACCAAATTCATCAGCCGCACTCACAAGACAGCCCCGAACATCACCCAAGCACAACGCAACGCCATCCACGCTCTCAAGACCAACCGCAACATTGTCATCAAACCAGGAGACAAAGGAGGGGCCATCGTCATACTGAACAGAACGGATTACTGCAAAGAAGTGTACCGACAACTCAACAACGAGGAACACTACAGACAGTTACCTGCAGATCCGACCAAAGAACACACCCGTCAACTCAACACTCTGATCAAAACCTTTGATCCGGACCTTCAGAACACCCTCCGTGCTCTCATCCCACGCACTCCCCGCGTTGGAGATCTCTACTGCCTCCCGAAGATACACAAGACAAACACACCCGGCCGTCCCATCGTATCGGGCAATGGAACCCTGTGCGAGAACCTCTCCGGCTATGTCGAGGGCATCCTGAAACCCATTGTACAAAGAACCCCTAGCTTTTGTTGCGACACAACGGACTTCCTACAGAAACACGGCACACATGGAGCAGTTGAACCAGGAGCGCTCCTCATCACAATGGATGTCTCGGCACTCTACACCAGCATCCCCCATGACGATGGCATTGCTGCAACGGCCTCAGTGCTCAGCGCCAACAACTGCCAGTTTCCAGATGCAATTTTACATCTCATCCGCTTCATCCTGGACCACAACATCTTCACCTTCAACAACCAGTTCTTCATCCAGACACATGGGGACCAAATTCGCACCTCAATATGCCAACATCTTCATGCACAGGTTCGAACAAGACTTCTTCACCGCACGGGACCTTCAACCGATGCTATACATTAGATACATCGATGACATTTTCTTCCTTTGGACTCATGGTGAACAATCACTGAAACAACTCTATGATGACATCAACAAGTTCCATCCCACCATCAGGCTCACCATGGACTACTCTCCGGAATCGGTTGCATTCTTGGACACACGCATCTCCATTAAGGACGGTCACCTCAGCACCTCACTGTACCGCAAGCCCACGGATAACCTCACGATGCTCCACTTCTCCAGCTTCCACCCTAAACACGTTAAAGAAGCCATCCCCTACGGACAAGCTCTCCGTATACACAGGATCTGCTCGGATGAGGAGGATCGCAACAGACACCTCCAGACGCTGAAAGATGCCCTCATAAGAACAGGATATGGCACTCAACTCATTGATCAACAGTTCCGACGCGCCACAGCGAAAAACCGCACCGACCTCCTCAGAAGACAAACACGGGACACAGTGGACAGAGCACCCTTCGTTGTCCAGTACTTCCCCGGAGCGGAGAAGCTACGGCATCTCCTCCGGAGCCTTCAACATGTCATTGATGAAGACGAACATCTCGCCAAGGCCATCCCCACACCCCCACTTCTTGCCTTCAAACAACCGCACAACCTCAAACAGACCATTGTCCGCAGCAAACTACCCAGCCTTCAGGAGAACAGTGACCACGACACCACACAACCCTGCCACAGCAACCTCTGCAAGACGTGCCGGATCATCGACACAGATGCCATCATCTCACGTGAGAACACCATCCACCAGGTACACGGTACATCCTCTTGCAATTCAGCCAACGTTGTCTACCTGTTATGCTGCAAGAAAGGATGTCCCGAGGCATGGTACATTGGGGAAACTATGCAGACGCTGCGACAATGGATGAATGAACACCGCTCGACAATCACCAGGCAAGACTGTTCTCTTCCTGTTGGGGAGCACTTCAGCGGTCACAGGCATTCGGCCTCTGATATTCGGGTAAGCGTTCTCCAAGGCGGCCTTCGCGACACACGACAGCGCAGAGTTGCTGAGCAGAAACTGATAGCCAAGTTCCGCACACACGAGGACGGCCTCAACCGGGATATTGGGTTCATGTCACACTATTTGTAACCCCCACAGTTGCCTGGACCTGCAGAGTTTCACTGGCTGTCTTGTCTGGAGACAATACACATCTTTTTAGCCTGTCTTGATGCTCTCTCCACTCACATTGTTTTGTTTCTTAAAGACTTGATTGGTTGTAAGTATTCGCATTCCAACCATTATTCATGTAAATTGAGTCTGTGTCTTTATAAGCTCTGTTTGTGAACAGAATTCCCACTCACCTGAAGAAGGGGCTTAGAGCTCCGAAAGCTTGTGTGGCTTTTGCTACCAAATAAACCTGTTGGACTTTAACCTGGTGTTGTTAAACTTCTTACTGGGAGTACAAAGAAAGCAGGAAAGAACTCAAACGAGGAATTAGAAGGGCAAAAAGGGGTCACGAAATGTCCTTGGCAGACAGGATTAAGGAGAATCCCAAGGCATTTTATTCATACGTTAGGAACAAAAGGGTTGTCAGGGAAAAAAATTGGACCTCTCAGGAACAAAAGTGGGGAATTATGCTTGGAGCCCAAAGAAGTAGGGGAGATCCTAAATGAATACTTTGCGTCGGTATTCACAAAGGAGAGGGATGTGTTGACTGGGAGTGTCTCGGAGGGGAGTGTTGAACCGTTGGAGAAAATCTCCATTACAAGGGAGGAAGTGTTAGGTTTGTTAGAGAATATAAAGACTGACAAATCCCCAGGGCCTGATGGAATCTATCCAAGGCTACTCAGGGAGACGAGAGATGAACGGAGTGGGAATGGAGGGATACAAAAGAATGGTCTAGTTTGGACCAGGGAGCGGCACAGGCTTGGAGGGCCTGTTCCTGTGCTGTATTGTTCTTTGTTCTTTGTGGCAGAACTATCAGAGGATCCTCCCACAGTGCGGCGCTCCCTCAGCACCGACCCTCCCACAGTGCGGCGCTCCCTCAGCACCGACCCTCCCACAGTGCGGCGCTCCCTCAGCACCGAACCCTCCCACAGTGCGGCGCTCCCACAGCACCGACCCTCCCACAGTGCGGCGCTCCCTCAGCACCGACCCTCCCACAGTGCGGCGCTCCCTCAGCACTGACCCTCCCACAGTGCGGCACTCCCTCAGCACTGACCCTCCCACAGTGCGGCGCTCCCTCAGCACTGACCCTCCCACAGTGCGGCGCTCCCTCAGCACTGACCCTCCCACAGTGCGGCGCTCCCTCAGCACTGACCCTCCCACAGTGCGGCACTCCCTCAGCACTGACCCTCCCACAGTGCAGCGCTCCCTCAGCACTGACCCTCCCACAGTGCGGCGCTCCCTCAGCACTGACCCTCCCACAGTGCGGCGCTCCCTCAGCACCGACCCTCCCACAGTGCGGTGCTCCCTCAGCACTGACCCTCCCACAGTGCGGTACTCCCTCAGCACTGACCCTCCCACAGTGCGGCGCTCCCTCAGCACCGACCCTCCCACAGTGCGGCGCTCCCTCAGCACTGACCCTCCCACAGTGTGGCGCTCCCTCAGCACTGACCCTCCCACAGTGTGGCGCTCCCTCAGCACTGACCCTCCCACAGTGCGGCGCTCCCTCAGCACTGACCCTCCCGCAGGAGATGGGCCACATGCAGGAAAATGGGGTTAGTGTAGATGGACATTTTGGTTGACATGGAGCAGTTTGGGCCGGAGGGCCTGTTTCCGTGCTGTAACCCTATGATTCTGTAGCACATAATGAGGCCCTTTGGCCCATCGTGCCTGTGCCGGCTGTCAAACACCTATCTGATCTAATCCCATTTCCCTCGCCTTGTAATGTTACGGTGTTTCAGGTACTTACCTCAATGCTTCTTAAAGTGTGTGAGGGTTCTCGCCTCTCCCACCCTTTCAGGCACAGAGTTCCAGATTCCCACCACCCTCTGCGGGAGAAAGCTTTTCCTCAAATGCCCTTTCAATCTCCTGTCCCTTCCCTTAAATCTGTGCCCCCTGGTTACTGCCCCCGCACCCCACTTGGGGAAACGTTTCTTCCTATCCACCCTGTTTATGTCCCTCATAATCTTGTATACCTTGATCAGGTTCCCCCTCCTCAGCCTTTCTGTTCTAAGGAAAACATCCCCAGCCTAACCAGCCTCTCTGTATAGCTGAAACACTCCAGCCCAGGCAACAGTGGTGGCACAGTGGTTAGCACTGCTGCCTCACAGCGCCAGGGACCCGGGTTTGATTCCGGCCTCAGGTCACAGTCTATGTGGAGTCTGCATGTTCTCCCCGTGTCTGCGTGGGTTTCCTCCGGGTGCTCCGGTTTCCTCCCACAGTCTGAAAGATGTGCAGGTTAGGTTGATTGGCCATGATAAATTGTCCCTTAGTGTCCAAAGATGTGCAGGGTAGGGGGATTGGCCATGCTAAATTGTCCCTTAGTGTCCAAAGATGTGCAGGTTAGGGGGATTGGCCATGCTAAATTGCCCCTTAGTGTCCAAAGATGTGCAGGTTAGGGGGATTGGCCATGCTAAATTGTCCCTTAGTGTCCAAAGATGTGCCGTTTAGGTGGATTGGCCATGCTAAATTGCCCTTAGTATCGGGGGATTAGTAGGGTAAAAACGTGGGGTTACGGGGATTGGGCCTGGGCGGGATTGTTGTCGGTGCAGTCTCAATGGGCCGAATGGCTTCCTTCTGTTTGATTCCATTTGATGTTCTGTGAACATCCTGGTGAATCTCCTCTGCACTCCCTCCAGTGCAATCACATCCTTCCTGTCATGTGGCGACCAGAACTGCGCACAGTGCTCTCGCTGTGGCCTCACCAGTGTTTTATACAGTTCCACCATAACCTCTCTGCACTTATATCTTCACTTATGACTGTCTCCCGCTGTCCTCTTTCTGTCGCTTTCTCTCTCTCTCTCTCTCTCTCTCCCTCAAGACGCTCTTTAAAACCAATCTCTTTGAGCAAGCTTTGATTCGCCAATCCCTTCTAATATGAGTACTTCCTGGAGAGTTAATGACCAATCCTCAGGGAACTCGTATTCAGGTTTGGCGATGGCCCAGTGGGATTACCGCTCGGCTAATAATCCAAAAACTCAGCTAATGTTCTGGGGACCCGGATTTGAATCCCGTCACGGCAGATGGTGAAAAAAATCTGGAATTAAGAATCTACTGATGACCATGAAACCATTGTTGATTGTGGGAAAAATCCATCTGGGTCACTAATGTCCTTTAGGGAAGGAAATCTGCCGTCCTTACCCAGTCTGGCATGTCCGCTACGACTCTCACCAACTTTTACAGATGCACCATAGAAAGTATCCTTTCTGGATGTATCACAGCTTGGTCTGGCTCCTGACTCCGTCTACATTTTCCACTGCCTTGGGAAAAGCAGCCACGCACCCCGGACATTCTCTCTTCCACCTTCTTCCGTCGGGGAAAAGATACAAAAGTCTGAGGTCACGCACCAACCGACTCAAGAACAGCTTCTTCCCTGCTGCTGTCAGACTTTTGAATGGACCGACCTCGCATTAAGTTGATCTTTCTCTACACCCCTAGCTGTGACTGTAACACTACATTCTGCACCCTCTCCTTTCCTTCTCTATGAACGGTATGCTTTGTCTGTATAGCACGCAAGAAACAACACTTTTCGCTGTATCCCAATACACGCGACAATAATAAATCAGATCAAATCCCTCCTTCAAAAGTTTATTTGTGGTTTGGTGGATTGACTCGAACCGGCACCAGACTGTGGTGACGAGGGGAATTTCACAGTAACTTCATTGCAGTGTTAATGTAAGCCTTACTTATGACTAATAAATAAACTTTTAACTTTTTAGTCGCAAGTAGGCCGACATTAACACGGCAATGAAGTTACTGTGAAAATCCCCTGGTCGCCACACTCCGGCACCTGTTTGGGTAACACTGAGGGAGAATTTAGCACGGCCAATGCACCCTAACCTTAAGTAAGAAGACCAGAACCTGTGCTCAACCTGGGAGCGGAAGGTGGGAGTGGCTGGTGGGAGGTACAATGTGATCAGTAGCGAATGTGATCAGTGGCTCGTGCTATCAGATAAACCTGTTGGACTTTAACCTGGTGTGAGACTCCTTACTGTGATCAGTAGCGAAGTAAGAAGTCTCACAACACCAGCTTAAAGTCCAACAGGTTTATTTGGTAGCAAACGCCACTAGCTTTCAGAGCGCTGCTCCTTTGTCAGGTGAGTCACCTGACGAAGGAGCAGCACTCCGAAAGCTAGTGGCTTTTGTTATCAAATAAACCTGTTGGAATTTAAGCTGGTGTTGTGAGACTTCTTACTGTGTTCACCCCAGCCCAATCTCCACATCATCAGTACTGAAGGCAGAGCCTGCTGGGATGGGACTTTCTATCCTCTGCTACCACCTAGTGGACAATGGTGTGATTGTGGTGTCTGACAGTCAAACTTGAAGCTCTCGACCCTTTCTACTTCATCCCCATTGATGTAGACAGGAGCATGTTCTCTTTTACGCTTCCTGAAGTCAATGACAATGATATACTTGCAGTGGAGGCAGTTGTAAGGTGTTGGGCCTCGTTAGAGTGACTGTCTTGAGTCAGGAGTGTGATGGAATACTCCCCACTTGCCTGGATGGGTGCAGCTCCAACAACACAAGAAGCTCAACACCATCCAGGACAAAGCAGCCCCGCTTGATTGGCACCACATCTACAAACATTCAATCCCTCCACCACTGACGCTCAGTAGCAGCAGTGTGTACTATCTACAAGATGCACTGCAGCAATTCACCAAAGATCCTTAGGCAGCACCTTCCGAACCCACGGCCACTTCCATCTAGAAGGACAAGGGTAGCAGATACATGGGGACACCACCACCTGCAAGTTCCCCTCCAAGCCACTCACCATCCTGACTTGGAAATATATCGCCATTCCTTCACAGTCGCTGGGTCAAAATCCGGGAATTCCCTCCCTCACGGCATTGTGGGTCAACCCACAGCACATGGACTGCAGCGATTCAAGAAGGCAGCTCACCATCACCTTCTCAAGGACAACTCGGGATGGATAATAAATGCTGGCCAGCCAGCAACGCCCATGTCCCACAAATGAAGAAAAGGATTCGCAGGCAATTTAACAGTAAATACTTATTTATATTTATTTTAAATATTTATTTGCCAGTGGCCCTCTACACATAGATACAGCAGAGATCCAAGTGAGGAACTGTGTCCATGCTTGCTTCTACACACTTCTCTGTCCAACATTTCACTGACCCCATTGCGAGTGAGAATGGAAATGTTTGAGCCTTCCCGGCAAAACTCCACTCAAAGGGACTGGAAAATCGCAGCCCAGGAGCGAAGATGGAAGACAATTGGTGGAAAATTCCAGCCTCGGTCACCCCGGAACCGGAAAATCCCACCCCAGGTCCACGTGCCTTTCCGTGACCTGCCCCTCGCCCGCTCCGATTCCAGCGGTGGGCAGAATGGGAACATTTGCCCCAATGGGTGCGGTTTTCCAGTCCCGCCCACCACGGGAATTGGAGCGGGCGAGGGGCGGACCATGGGAAAGTCCGTTGACCTTGGGCGGGGTTTTCTGGTTTCGGGGTGAGCGAGGTTGAAAGATCCTGCCTGAAATGTCTAACACTGGGGGGGCACTGAAGGTGAGAGGGGGATCGTTCAGGGGAGATGTGAGGGGTAAGGTTTTTACACCGAGGGTGGCAGGTATCTAGAACGCGCTGCCAGGGGTGATGGTGGAGGCAGATACGATAGGGGTGTTTAAGGGGCTTTTAGATAAGCATAGGAATATCCTCTTCTACATCCTTTCCAAAGCCTCTGCATCCTTCCTGTAATGGGGAATATGGACCAAGGACAGGAAGAAGGGATTTGTTTAATTTCGTGTCAGGTTCAGCACTACATCATGGGCTAAACGCAGCATTTTTAGCCCATACTGCCCCTTGAGAAGGTGGTGTGGTGAACCTGCTGAATTTCCATGTGGTGTAGGCACACCCACAGTGCTGTTAGGGAGGGAGTTCCAGGATTTTGACCCAGCGACAGTGAAGGAACGGCCGATGTATTTCTAACTGGCACGGTGACACAGTGGTCCAAAGATGTGCGGGTTAGGGCTATGCTAAATTACCCCAGGGGACGAGCTAGGGTAAATCCATGAGGTTACGGGGATAGGGCCTGGGTGGGATTGTTGTCAGTGTAGACTCGATGGGCTGAATGGCCTCCTTCTGCACTGTAGGGACTCTACGATACAATGATTCTAAGTCGGGATGGTGAGTGGCTCGGAGGGGAACCTCCAGGTGGGGGTGTTCCCAGGTATCTGCTGCCCTTGTCCTTCTAGATGGTGGAGGTGGTGAGTTTGGAAGGTGCTGCCTAAGGAGCCTTGGGGAGTCGCTGCCGTGCATCTTGTAGACGGTACACACGGCTGTCACTGTGCGTCGGTGGTGGAGGGAGTGAATGTTTGTGGTTAGCGTGTCGATCGAGCGGGGCTGATTTGTCCTGGATGGTGTTGAGCTTCTCGAGTGTTTTGGGAGCCGCACTCATTCAGGGAAGTGGGAGAGCAGAGAATGGAGCAAAAAGGTGACATCTTATAGAAAGGAAAGCAGTATTCTGAGTGACAGGGATCCCCGTGGGGGAACGTGGCTAACAGAGGGGTCAACTCAGGAGAAATTGTGTTGTGGATATCACAGAGCAGGCAGAGTGGATCCGAGAGGATATGGTGAGACAAACTCAAATAGCGTGGAAATCTCCTGGTCGGACGAAACATTGCAGCCGTTATTTTATACCCAGGGTGCAATATCATTCAGAAAGGGGCGACGTTCTTCCAGGAGGTGTTTTTCTCATCTGGTAACAGAGTTTGTTATTAAATAAACAGGGTAAGCCAGCGGAATCTCCCAATCAGCTCCTGCGTCTCTGAACCGATTGACGGGACTAAATTCCCATTCCTGGTTCCAGGGAGCGCGAGGCGAGTGGAGTCAGATTCATCCGAGGTCTCGGGGTCTTCAGATGTCCCGGGCGGGCGAGGGGCAGGAGGTGGTGGGAGGGTGCCCGGGGCCTTCTGGTTTTGACGGTCAGTCTTGAGCGGGTGCGGGGCTGGAAGTCCGTTCATTTTCCACGAACAGCTGTTCCGCCTCCCCTTGCGTCCACACTCCTGGGAAGCAAAATGCAGTCAGGTTATATTGACAGCTAACAATATGGACGGCAGCATTCACATCCCGGTGGCACAGTGGTTAGCACTGCTGCCTCACAGCGCCAGGGACCCAGGTTCGATTCCCGGCTTGGGTCACTGTCTGTCCTCCCCGTGTCTGCATGGGTTTCCTCTGGTTTCCTCCCACAGTCCGAAAGACGTGGTTAGGGTGCATTGGCCGTGCTAAATTCTCCCTCAGTGTACCCGAACAGGCACCGGAGTGTGGCGACTAGGGGATTTTCACAGTAACTTCATCGCAGTGTTAATGTAAGCCTACTTGTGACAATAAATAAATAAACTTTAAACTGAATAATAGGATGACAGTAAGATTGGGTGGTTAACAGTGAGGCGGAGTGTCTTAGGCTACAAGAATTTATAGATGGAAAGGTCAAATGGGCGGATAAGCGGCGGATGGAATTTAACCCTGAAAAGTGTGCGGTGATCCACTTTGGAAGGAGTAATTTTACAAGGAAGAACTCAATGAATGGTAGGACACTGGGAAGTTCTGTGGAGCAAAGGGACCTTGGTGTGTTTGTCCACAGATCTCTGAAAGTGGAAGGGTGTGTTAGTAGGGTGGTGAAAAAGGCACATGGGACACTCGCCTTTATCAATCGAGGCACAGATTACAAAAGTAGGGAAGTCATGTTGGAGTTGTATCGAACTTTGGTGAGGTCACAGCTGGAGCACTGTGTGCAGTTCTGGTCACCACATTATCGGAAGGATGTGATTGGACTGGAGGGGGTGCAGAGGAGATTCACCAGGATGCTGCCTGGGACGGAGCGTTTCAGTTATGAGGAGAGGTTGGAAAGGCTTGGGTTGTTTTCATTGGAGCAGACTGAGGGGCGACCTAGCCTCAGCCAATTAGAGTCAACCTGCCAACACCCTTGTTTATTCTGTGTTGCCAATGCCACCCCCTCTCCCATCTAGAAGGACAAAGGCAGCAGGTACCTGGGAACACCCCCACCTGGAGATTCCTCTCTGAGTCACTCACCATCCCAACTGGGAAATATATCGGCCGTTCCTTCACTGTGGCTGGGGTCAATATCCTGGAACTCCCTCCCGAGCAGAGCTGTGGCTGTACCTACACCTCCCAGACTGCACTGGGTCCAAGATGGCGGCTCACCCACCACCTTGGGAAATCCCCTAGTAGCCACACTCCGGTGCCTGTTCGGGTACACTGAGGGAGAATTTAGCACGGCCAATGCACCCTAACCATGTCTTTCGGACTTTATTATCTGCTACCAAATTTATTATTTGCTACCAAATTTATCAATTTTATCAAATTTATTATTTGCTACCAAATAAACCTGTTGGACTTTAACCTGGTATTGTGAGACTTCTTACTTTGATAAAGTAAACATGGACCAAATGTTTTCTGTTTCAGAGAATATCATAGAATCCCTACAGTGCAGAAGGAGGCCATTCAGCCCATCGGGTCTGAACCGAACACAATCCCACCCAGGCCCTATCCCCATAACCCCTCATATTTATCCTGCAAGTCCCCCTCACACTAAGGAGCAATTTAGCATGGCCAATCAACCTAACCCGCATATCTTTGGACTGTGGGAAGATACCGGAGCACCCGGAGGAAACCCACGCAGACACGGGGAGAATGTGCAGACTCCACACAGACAGTGACATTGACAGTGACTGTTGTGGGACAATCTAGAACAGGAGGTCACAGGCGTAGGTTGCGAGGCGGTGGATTTAAAACTGAGATGAGGAGGAACTACTTCTCGCAGAGGGTGGTGAATTTGTGGAACTCGCTGCCCCATCGCGCGGTGGATTCTGAATCATTGAATGGTTTCAGGAAGGAGATGGATATATTTCTAATAAAAAAGGGATTCGGGGATGTGGGGAACAGGTGGGGAGGTGGGTTTGAGACCAGGGAGAGATCAGCTGTGATCTGATTGAATAGTGGAGCAGGCTCGAAGGGCTGAATTTGCCCAATTCTGCTCCTAAATCCTATGTTCCACCTTCTCAAGGGGCAGTTAAGGATGGGCAATAAATGCTGAGTCTAGTCAGCCACGCCCACATCCTGTAAATGAAGAAAGGAAGAAAGAAATTGTCATGATGGGTTTGAAATTTGGCGCTCTGGCGTTGGGGCTGATTTCCCAACTCTTGTACTCAATGGAAGAGAGTTCCAAACTCCCACCACCCTGTCCGAATGCGACCTAACCAAGGTTAGGGAAGGAAATCTGCTGTCTTTACCCAGTCTGACCTACATGTGACTCTAGACCCCACACAGCAATGCGGTCAACTCCTAACTGCCGCCCCTGGAATGTCTCCAGCGCGACACTTGGGTCAGTGGGAAATTAGGGATGGGGACAAGTGCTGCCCCTCCCCATGGTTCCCACATCCCATGTGCAGATAAAGGGACAATGCTGTGTGGCTATGTGTGGTTGTTTGAGGCTGATCTGTCACTATGTTACCTGAGTCTGCTGCAGAGGAATCGGGATTGACGCATCTCTGGTTTGGCACAGCTTCAGAGCCACAGGCAGGGAACCCTGGGAAAGCAAGAACCAACGCACACTCTGAATACACGGCCGACATTCCCCACCCCCCAACCTCTCAGAGATCTGTGAAGCCCATTCTCCAGTGAAACGCAGTGTGGAACCTGGTTGTCTTTAACGGGAGAAAGATGGAAGGAACAGCCAAACCCTTGAGCCAAGTGCTCCTGTTTGCACCGACCGTCCTCGGCTGCACATACACAGGCCAAAACACAAACCCCTCTGCCTCTCACAGAGGCAACATTAGATAATGGAATGTAGACATGGCTGGCAAGGCCAGCACTTATTGCCCTCTAGTGGCACGTGTTTGTATGGTAGCCTCAAACAGACAGAATGCATGTTGCATTTTTCACTACACTACAGTTATATCCCTCAGACAGTCAGAAAACACATAACAACATAGGAATTACAAACAGAAATCGGTAATTCAGCCCTTCGAGCCGGCTCCGCCATTCAATCAGATCATGGCTGATCTCTCCCTGGTCTCAAACCCACCTCCCCACCTCTTCCCCATATCCCCGAATCCCTTTTTTATTAGAAATATATCCATCTCCTTCTTGAAACCATTCAATGATTCAGACTCCCCCGCGCGATGGGGCAGCGAGTTCCACACATTCACCACCCTCTGCGAGAAGTAGTTCCTCCTCATCTCAGTTTTAAATCTATCGCTTCTCAACCTATACCTGTGACCTCCTGTTCCAGATTGCCCCACAAGAGGAAACATTTGGTCTCCATTGACTTTATCAATCTCTGATAGAATTTTATATCCCTCGATCAGATCCCCCCTCATCCTTCTAAACTCCAGCGACTCTGAGAATGCGGCCAAGGTGGCCTTCACAACACACAACAGCGCAGAATCGCTGAGCATAAACTGATAGCCAAGTTCCACACACATGAGGACGGCCTCAGCCGGGATCTTGGGTTCATGTCACACTATCTGTAACCCCCACGACTTGCCTGGGCTTGCAAAATCTCACTAACTGTCCTGTCTGGAGACAATTCACACCTCTTTAACCTGTGTTTAACCCTCTCTCCACACACATTGTCTGTACCTTTAAGACCTGATTATTGTAAAGACTCGCATTCCAACCATTATTCTGTAAATTGAGTTTGTGTCTATAAGCCCTGTTTGTGAACAGAATTCCCACTCACCTGATGAAGGAGCAGCACTCCGAAAGCTAGTGGATTTTGCTACCAAATAAACCTGTTGGACTTTAACCTGGTGTTGTGAGACTTCTTACTGTGTTTACCCCAGTCCAACGCCGGCATCTCCACATCATTACTAGCCCAGTGACATCACCACTGCGCCACCAGGCAAAGGATTCATTATAACATGCATTAATACTCTTACCTCTGCACCTGCCGATCCCTCCAGCCAGGGCAATGATGATTCCGGCAACCCCGATTACAATCCCAGCCACGTAGCCATGAGTTGGCCAACTTTTCACCTTGGGAGCTGGGGAACAAGTTAGAATTAGGGTCGGAAGATGTCACAGTTCTGGGTGGGATTGAACCTGCTTTGTTTCCTCCCCTGGGGCCCCGTGCTACCTCACATCATGGGTCACAGCGAGGTCCAGAGGATGGGCAGCCATGCCTGCTCTCATGCCTGCACCCACACCCCTGGCTTCTTGCTCCTAGAAAGTGCTGGAAACCAATCAAGTGACATTTCCACTCCAGTTATCCCTGCGCATCACCACAACCCCAACAGAGAGGGGTTACACACGCAGTCCAAGGCCCCAGCGCTCCCTGGAGTTAAGAAACTATCAATGTCACGACACCACTGACTTCCCAAAGCTGACCCTGAACACCAATCCTTGCCTAAACAAAAACCCACCAATCACAGCATCGAAATAGCCCGGAATCTCCCTTTGTAACTCAGAGGCTTGGAACCCAATCAACAGTCTTGTGAGAAAGAAGGACATTTAGTTTAAATGTGAGCACCCTGTGAATCAGAGCCTCCACCTGTCCCCACACCCTGAGAACTAACGCATTAACAGTTACCCGCTGGTTCCAAATGAACCACCTGTTTGACCTTAAATGTACTAAATAACAGAGGTCAATCATCCTGTTCAGGCTAAAAATGAGTGGTTAGATTTATTTACGTATAAGATTATACAGAGCAATAATCAATGCAAGGGGCTAATTGTCCTGGCCCAGTAAGGGAGCAGGCAATGTTTCTTTGTGCCTCGAATGATTGTGGGAGAGGGCTTACCCCAAGTCGCTGTTAGTTTGTCGGTGCTACTGCTGTGCTCCACCTGGCAGGTGTAGATGTCTCTGCTTTGGGGAGTGATGCTGATCTGCAGGGTGGTCTGGAATGTTCCGCCTGTGTTTGGTAAAATCCTGCTACTCAACACCTCCTGCTGGACCGTGCCACCATTGTGCAGCCAGGTTGCGTTGATGCCGCTTGGATAGAATCCGTTCACGTGACAGATAAGAAGTAAAGGGTCTTTCCCTCTGTGCAGGCGATGTGTGGTTATGTTGATGGAGGGCTTGGCTGCAGAGAGGGAAGGACGGACAGTTTAACCATCGCCAGATAAAGTACACACAATATACTGGGAGATCTGTCTCCCGCCGCCCCCCACAGATATTGCTTCCTCCACCATTGTCGCCCTGGATGATTGCCCCCTCTACCTGATGGCCACCACGGAATGATTGCCATCCCCACCCCCACTCCCGCATCGCTGCCCCGAGTGATCAACCCATCCCTGCAGGAGTTCCCCTTTTTACTCATTCCTGGGACACGAGCGTCGCTGGCTGGACCAGCATTTAGTGCCCATCCCTAGTTGCCCCTTGGAGGGCAGTTGAGAGTCACCCACATTGCTGTGGCTCTGGAGTCACATGTAGGCCAGACCGGGTGAGGACGGCAGATTTCCTTCCCTAAAGGGAACCAGGTGGGTTTTTCCGACAATGGGGCATCAGTAGATTCTTAATTCCAGATATTTTTTATTGAATTCAAATTCCACCATCTGCCGTGGCGGGATTCGAACCCGGGTCCCCAGAACATTAGCTGAGTTTCTGGATTAATAGTCTAGTGATAATCCCACTAGACCATCACCTCCCCTCCCCTCCCCACCCCTCAGGCCTCATCCCCTTGGCACTGCCTGTGTGCCATGGCGGCAGAGACAGGGTGCCCAATTGGCAATGCCATGGTGCCATGCTGGCACTGCCCCATGGGAACCTCCCTGCCCCATCCCCCGACCACCTCGGGGGCTTCAATGGGCTGCGGTCCCACTGGTGAAACATTATAACATCGTGCCCAGCCCCTGTTGGTGAGGCCCACCTGTGATCCTCGCCAGTGAGTACCTTGCCTGGGGGGGTGGGGGGGGGGGGGGGGGGCAGGCGGGTGGTTATGGTAAGGGAGCCCGGCCGAAAGCGTCCGGCGCTTGTTAATGACATTAAATATTGAAATCAGGAAGGGGGTGAGGCTGATTTTGCCGGAAAAATGGGGCCGGCAAGATCTTGAGGGGTGTGGAATCGGTGGTGAACTGGATTCTTCGCCACTCAGCCGATCTTACTGGGTGCTCGGCCAGTCAATTGATCGATCGCGCCCCCAGTGTTTGTTTTAACCTGAACTAATGCAGAGTTCTGTTGTTTGATGTTTTGCCCTGGGATATTACAGAATGGGGCCTGATTGGGTTGATTGACAGGTAAGGTTATAGGACATGGGGGGGCTAGGCTTTCACAGAGAACTCAAGCTGGTCTGCTTATGGATCTTCAGAGAGAGGTCGCTTTCTCTGTATCTCTCGCTCCGTCCGACGTGGAGTCTGGAATCTGCCAAGAAATAAGGGTTTTTTTTCTGAGATGCGACCGTTTGTGGGAGTGGGGGAGTTTTCTCTGGAGGGTTCGGCCTGAGAATGAGAAGACTCTCTGTCTGGATCACTCTCCAGAGGGGTTAAAAGGCTGGAAATCTAGTACCTATGTAAGCATCTTTGGTTTCTGTGCTATCTGGTTCTAAAGAAGAGGTTTGAGTCTGTGGGGGATACTGCTACATTGGAACAACAGAGAGAGCTAGCTGTTAAGAGTTATACTTTGTCCTGTTTAAGCATTTTTATTGATGAACGTTATGCTCATTCTTTTTGTTATATTCGAACTGTGTTCTTAAATAAACTTGATTTGATAAAAGCTTCCCAGAGGGTCACTGGGATCACACATTATACTCACCCGAATGCTCACTCCATAAAACACAGAGTTTCTGATCTGCTCCTTAACACTCTGTCTAGCACTGTCTCCCTTTGTCTGCCTCTCGCTCTCTGTCTCTCTCTCTCTCACTCTCTGTCTCTCTCTCTCACTCTCTGTCTCCCTCACTCTCTCTCTCTCTCTGTCTCTCTCTCTCTCTGTCTCTCTCTCTCTCTGTCTCTCTCTCTCTCTGTCTCTCTCGCTCTCTGTCTCTCTCGCTCTCTGTCTCTCTCTCTCTGTCTCTCTCGCTCTCTGTCTCTCTCGCTCTCTGTCTCTCTTTCTCTGTCTCTCTCGCTCTCTCCTGCTCTCTGTCTCTTTCTATCTGTCCTATTCTGTCCGTCTCACTCTCTCTGTTTGTCTCTCCATCTTTTTCTTGCTATTTGTCTCTCTCTCTGTTTCAGTCTCTCCCTCTGTGTGTCTCCCTCTTTCTTTCTCTCTCTGTCTCTCTCTCTGTCTCTCTGCCCCTCTCTATCTCTCTGTCTTGTTGTCTGTGTCTCTCTCTGTGTCTGTGTTTCTCTCTCTCTCTCTGTCTCTCTCTCTCCTTCTCTGTGTGTGTCTCTCTCTCTCTCTCTGTCCCTCTCTCTCTCTCTCTGTCCCTCTCTTTCTCTCTGTCCCTCTCTCTCTCTCTCTCTGTCCCTCTCTCTCTCTCTGTCCCTCTCTCTCTCTGTCTCTCTCTGTCTCTCTCACTCTCTGTCTCTCTCTCGCTGTCTCTCTCTCTCTTTGTCCCTCTCGCTCTGTCTCTCTCACTCTCTCCTGTTCTCTCTTTCTATCTGTCCCATTCTGTCTGTCTCACTCTCTCTCTCTGTCTCTCTCTCTGTCTCTCTCTCTCTGTCTCTCTCTCTCTGTCCCTCTCTCTCTGTCCCCCTCTCTCTCTGTCTCTCTCTCTCTCTGTCCCCCTCTCTCTCTCTGTCCCTTGCTCTCTCTCTGTCCCTCTCTCTCTCTCTGTCTCTCTCTCTCTGTCTCTCTCTCTCTGTCCCCCTCTCACTCTCTGTCCCTCTCTCTCTCTGCCCCTCTCTCTGTCTCTCTCTCTCTGTCTCTCTCTCTCTCTCTGTCCCCCTCTCTCTCTCTCTCTGTCCCTCTCTCTCTGTCTCTCTCTCTCTCTGTATTTTCTTTTCAGACGCTCCATGAATCTAATCTTATTATTGGCCACATGCCCCTGTCACCTGCCTCAGGTGTGGAGATGCCGGCGTTGGACTGGGGTAAACACAGTGAGAGTTTTAACAACACCAGGTTAAAGTCCAACAGGTTTATTTGGTAGCAAACGCCACTAGCTTTCTGCCTCAGGGTCAGAGGTTGCTTCCTAGTGTCCCTGTGTGGCCCCCTGGGGATGTTCCTTGCTGTGTTAAGGAGTTATATTGTGGATAGATTGCTGTGTTTGTTGTGGAGTGTGGGGGATCTGTGCTCGGACACACAGAGGGGGTCAGTACCCTGCCCGAGGGCCTTGTGTTGTAAATGAGGGTGCGGGCGGCTTCTCCCTGACAATCACAGTGAGAAGTCTCACACACCAGGTTAAAGTCCAACAGGTTTATTTGGCAGCACTAGCTTTCGGAGCGCTGCTCCTTCATCAGGTGAGTGGGAGTTCTGTTCACAAACAGGGCATATAAAGACAAAAACTCAATTTACAAAATAATGGTTGGAATGTGAGTCTTTACAGGTAATCAAGCCTTAAAGGTACAGACAATGTGAGTGGAGAGAGCGTTAAGCACAGGTTAAAGAGATGTGTATTGTCTCCAGCCAGGACAGTTAGTGGGATTTTGCAAGTCCAGGCAAGTCGTGGGGGTTACAGATAGTGTGACATGAACCCAAGATCCCGGTTGAGGCCGTCCTCATGTGTGCGGAACCTGGCTATCAGTTTCTGCTCAGCGACTCTGCGCTGTCGTGTGTCGTGAAGGCCACCTTGGAGAATGCTTACCTGAAGATCAGAGGCCGAATGCCCGTGACCACTGAAGTGTTCCCCAACAGGAAGAGAACAGTCTTGCCTGGTGATTGTCGAGCGGTGTTCATTCATCCGTTGTCGTAGCGTCTGCATGGTCTCTCCAATGTACCATGCCTCGGGACATCCTTTCCTGCAGCGTATCAGGTAGACAACGTTGGCCGAGTTGCAAGAGTATGTACCGTGTACCTGGTGGATGGTGTTCTCATGTGAGATGATGGCATCCATGTCGATGATCCGGCACGTCTTGCAGAGGTTGCCGTGGCAGGGTTGTGTGGTGTCGTGGTCACTGTTCTCCTGAAGGCTGGGTAGTTTGCTGCGGACAATGGTCTGTTTGAGGTTGTGCGGTTGTTTGAAGGCAAGAAGTGGGGGTGTGGGGATGGCCTTGGCGAGATGTTCGTCTTCATCAATGACATGTTGAAGGCTCCGGAGGAGATGCCGTAGCTTCTCCGCTTCGGGGAAGTACTGGACGATGAAGGGTACTCTGTCCACCGTGTCCCGTGTTTGTCTTCTGAGGAGGTCGGTGCGGTTTTTCGCTGTGGCGCGTCGGAACTGTCGATCGATGAGTCGAGCGCCATATCCTGTTCTTATGAGGGCATCTTTCAGCGTCTGGAGGTGTCTGTTGCGATCTACATCTACATGCACACCAAGAACAGGAAACTTGAGAAACTCGGCATCTCCACCAGCAGCAACCAAGCCTCCCCCGGTACCACAGTAGAAAACAGTACCACTGCAGGGAAGCCCATTGTCAACTTGTCGGACTCCACACTTCAACCAGATGAAATCGAAGTTCTCAGCCGAGGGCTCAATTTCTGCCCCACCACCAAAATAGACCCCATCAGTCTCGCAGCAGACACAGAGGAATTCATCAGGCGAATGAGGCTGCGGGAGCTCTTCCACAAACCCCAAGAGGCCAACAGCGAACACAATGAGACAGCCAATGAACCGGAACAGCCGACAGAGAGATCCACAGTGCAACCGAAGAGGAAAGAGTCGAATTGGACTCCTCCGGAAGGCCGCTGCCCTCGACTTGACATGTATGCCCAAGCCATCAGGAGGTGCGTCAACACCAGATTCATCAGCCGCACTCACAAGACAGCCCCGAACATCACCCAAGCACAACGTAACGCCATCCACGCTCTCAAGACCAACCACAACATTGTCATCAAACCAGCAGACAAAGGAGGGGCCATCGTCATACTGAACAGAACGGATTACTGCAAAGAAGTGTACCGACAACTGAACAACGAGGAACACTACAGACAGTTACCCACAGATCCGACCAAAGAACACACCCATCAACTCGACACTCTGATCAAAACCTTTGATCCGGACCTTCAGAGCACCCTCCGTGCTCTCATCCCACGCACTCCCCGCGTTGGAGATCTCTACTGCCTCCCGAAGATACACAAGGCAAACACACCCGGCCGTCCCATCGTATCGGGCAATGGAACCCTGTGCGAGAACCTCTCCGGCTATGTCGAGGGCATCCTGAAACCCATTGTACAAAGAACCCCCAGCTTTTGTTGCGACACGACGGACTTCCTACAGAAACTCGGCACACATGGAGCAGTTGAACCAGGAGCACTCCATAGAACCATAGAAAATTACAGCTCAGAAACAGGCCTTTTGGCCCTTCTTGTCTGTGCCGAACCATTTTTTGCCTAGTCCCACTGACCTGCACTTGGACCATATCCCTCCACACCCCCCTCATCCATGAACCCGTCCAAGTTTTTCTTAAATGTTAAAAGTGACCCCGCATTTACCACTTTATCCGGCAGCTCATTCCACACTCCCACCACTCTCTGCGTGAAGAAGCCCCCCCTAATATTCCCTTTAAACTTTTCTCCTTTCCCCCTTAACCCAT
Source organism: Mustelus asterias (assembly GCF_964213995.1). Lineage (NCBI taxonomy): Eukaryota > Metazoa > Chordata > Chondrichthyes > Carcharhiniformes > Triakidae > Mustelus > Mustelus asterias. The sequence goes on from NW_027590591.1 coordinate 237,838, forward strand.
GCCCTCTGGTTTTTTTCTCCCCTAGCCTCAGCGGAAAAAGCCTGCTTGCATTCACTCTATCTATACCCATCAAAATCTTATACACCTCTATCAAATCTCCCCTCAATCTTCTACGCTCCAGGGAATAAAGTCCCAACCTATTCAATCTCTCTCTGTAACTCAGCTTCTCAAGTCCCGGCAACATCCTTGTGAACCTTCTCTGCACTCTTTCAATCTTATATACATCCTTCCTGTAACTAGGTGACCAAAACTGTACACAATACTCCAAACTCGGCCTCACCAATGCCTTATATAACCTTACCATAACACTCCAACTTTTATACTCGATACTCCGATTTATAAAGGCCAATGTACCAAAGGCACTCTTTACGACCCTATCCACCTGTGACGTCACTTTTAGGGAATTCTGTACCTGTCTTCCCAGATCCCTCTGTTCAACTGCACTCTTCAGAGTCCTACCATTTACCCTGTACATTCTTCTTGAGTTTGTCCTTCCAAAGTGCAATATCTCACACTTGTCTGCGTTAAATTCCATTTGCCATTTTTCAGCCCATTTTTCTAGTTGGTCCAAATCCCTCTGCAAGCTTTGAAAACCTTCCTCACTGTCCACTACACCTCCAATCTTTGTATCATCAGCAAACAGGGGAGACACTAGCACAGTGGTATTGTCACTCGATCAGTAACACAGAGACCCAGGGCAATGTTCTGGGGACATCAGTTCAAATCCCACCACGGCAGATGGTGAAATTAGAATTCATAGAACATTACAGCGCAGAACAGGCCCTTCGGCCCACGATGTTGCACCGACCAGTTAAAAAAAAAACTGTGACCCTCCAACCTAAACCAATTTCTTTTCGTCCATGAACCTATCTACGGATCTCTTAAACGCCCCCAAACTAGGCGCATTTACTACTGATGCTGGCAGGGCATTCCAATCCCTCACCACCCTCTGGGTAAAGAACCTACCCCTGACATCGGTTCTATAACTACCCCCCCTCAATTTAAAGCCATGCCCCCTCGTGCTGGATTTCTCCATCAGAGGAAAAAGGCTATCACTATCCACCCTATCTAAACCTCTAATCATCTTATATGTTTCAATAAGATCCCCTCTTAGCCGCCGCCTTTCCAGCGAAAACAATCCCAAATCCCTCAGCCTCTCCTCATAGGATCTCCCCTCCATACCAGGCAACATCCTGGTAAACCTCCTCTGCACCCTCTCCAAAGCCTCCACATCCTTCCTGTAATGTGGGGACCAGAACTGCACACAGTACTCCAAGTGCGGCCGCACCAGAGTTGTGTACAGTTGCAACATAACGCTACGACTCCTAAATTCAATCCCCCTACCAATAAACGCCAAGACACCATATGCCTTCTTAACAACCTTATCTACTTGATTCCCAACTTTCAGGGATCTATGCACACATACACCTAGATCCCTCTGCTCCTCCACACTATTCAAAGTCCTCCCGTTAGCCCTATACTCAACACATCTGTTATTCCTACCAAAGTGAATTACCTCACACTTCTCCGCATTAAACTCCATCCGCCACCTCTCGGCCCAACTTTGCAACCTGTCTAAGTCTTCCTGCAAACTACGACACCCTTCCTCACTGTCTACCACACCACCGACTTTGGTGTCATCAGCAAATTTGCTAATCCACCCAACTATACCCTCATCCAGATCATTAATAAATATTACAAACAGCAGTGGCCCCAAAACAGATCCCTGAGGTACACCACTTGTAACCGCACTCCATGATGAATATTTACTATCAACCACCACCCTCTGTTTCCTATCCGCTAGCCAATTCCTGATCCAATTTCCTAGATCACCCCCAATCCCATACATCTGCATTTTCTGCAGAAGCCTACCATGGTGAACCTTATCAAACGCCTTACTAAAATCCATATATACCACGTCCACTGCCTTGCCCCCATCCACCTCCTTGGTCACTTTCTCAAAAAACTCAATAAGGTTAGTAAGGCACGACCTACCTGCCACAAAACCATGCTGACTATCACCTATCAATTCATTACTCTCCAAATAACTATAAATCCTATCCCTTATAATTTTTTCCAACATCTTGCCGACAACAGAAGTGAGACTCACCGGTCTATAATTCCCGGGGAAGTCTCTGTTCCCCTTCTTAAACAATGGGACAACATTCGCTAACCTCCAATCTTCTGGTACTATACCAGAGGCCAACGACGACCTGAAGATCAGAGCCAGAGGCTCTGCAATCACTTCTCTTGCCTCCCAGAGAATCCTTGGACAAATCCCATCCGGACCAGGGGATTTATCTATTTTCAGACCCTCCAGAATATCCTGCACATCCTCCTTATCAACTGTAATACTGTCTATTCTACTCCCTTGCAACCCAGTGTCCTCCTCAGCTATATTCATGTCCCCTTGCGTGAACACCGAAGAGAAATATTGGTTCAATGCTTCACCAATCTCCTCCGGTTCCACACATAACTTCCCTCTGCCATCTATAACTGGCCCTAAACTTGCCCTAACCAACCTTCTGTTCTTGACATACCTATAGAACGCCTTAGGATTCTCTTTAACCCTATCCGCCAAAGTCTTCTCATGTCCCCTTTTAGCCCTTCTAAGCTCGCTCTTCAACTCCCTCTTAGCCAATCTAAAGCTTTCTAGTGCACTACCCGAGTGCTCACGTCTCATCCGAACATAAGCCTCCTTTTTCTTTTTAACCAACAAAGAAACTTTTTTGGTGCACCACGGTTCCCTAGCCCTACCAATTCCTCCTTGCCTGACAGGGACATACCTATCACAGACTCGCAGTAGCTGCTCCTTGAAAAAACTCCACATGTCGGACGTTCCCAGTCCCTGTAATCTCCTAGTCCAACCTATGTTTCCTAATTCTCTCCTAATAGCCTCATAATTACCCTTCCCCCAGCTAAAACCACTGGCCCGAGGTTCATGCCTATCCCTTTCCATCACTAAGGTGAACGTAACCGAATTGTGGTCACTATCACCAAAATGCACACCAACTTCCAAGTCTAGCACCTGGTCTGGCTCATTTCCCAGCACCAGATCCAATATAGCCTCACCTCTAGTTGGCCTGTCTACATACTGAGTCAAAAAACCTTCCTGCACGCTTTGAACAAAAACTGACCCCTCTAACGAGCTAGAGCTATAACAATTCCAGTCAATATTAGTCAAGTTAAAATCCCCCATAACAATTGCCCTATTACTTTCACTCCTAAGCAGGATTGACTCCGCAATCCTTTCCTCAACCTCTCTAGAACTTTTAGGAGGTCTATAAAAGACTCCCAACAGGGTGACCTCTCCTCTCCTATTTCTAATCTCCGCCCATACTACCTCAACAGATAAGTCCTCATCAAACCTCCTCTCTGACACTGTGATACAATCTCTGACCAATAATGCTACCCCTCCCCCTCTTCTACCTCCTTCCCTACTTCGACTAAAACATTTGAACCCCGGGACCTGCAGCATCCATTCCTGCCCCTGCTCTATCCATGTCTCTGAAATAGCCACAACATCGAAGTCCCAGGTACTGATCCACGCTGCAAGTTCACCCACTTTATTGCGAATACTCCTGGCATTGAAGTATACACATTTCAAACCCTGCTCCACCCCACCTCTGCAATGCCGTGCATTGCAGTCCCCATCCATGCATCCCTCACTTTCAGCCCCACTACTCAGGATCCCTCCCCCCCCCCGAATCAGTTTAAACCTCCCTGCATGGCCTTAGCAAATTTACCCCCCAGGATATTGGTCCCCTTCTGATTAAGGTGTAGACCATCCTTCTCATAGAGGTCACACCTTCCCCAGTACGAGCCCCAATTGCTTAAGTACCTGAACCCCTCCCTCCTGCACCATCCCCTCAGCCATGAATTCAAACCTTCCCTCTCCCTATTCCTCTCTAAACTATCCCGTGGTACAGGCAAGAGTCCAGAGATAACCACTCTGTCAGTCTTGGCCTTTAGTTTCCACCCCAACTCCATAAATCCCTGCCTAATATCCCCTTCCCCTATCCTCCCTATGTCGTGTGTCCCCACATGTACAATTCAATAAAACTCTGGAATTAGAAGTTTAATGATGACCATGAATCCATCGTCAATTGTCGTAAGAACCCGTCTGGTTCACTCATGTTCTTTCGGAAAGGAAATTTGTTCAGGGAGGCACGGTGACACAGTGGTTAGCACTGCTGCTTCACAGCTCCAGGGTCCCGGGGCGGCACGGTGACACAGTGGGTTAGCACTGCTGCTTCACAGCTCCAGGGACCCGGGGCGGCACGGTGACACAGTGGTTAGCACTGCTGCTTCACAGCTCCAGGGTCCCGGGGCGGCACGGTAGCACAGTGGTTAGCACTGCTGCTTCACAGCTCCAGGGTCCCGGGGCGGCACGGTAGCACAGTGGTTAGCACTGCTCCCTCACAGCTCCAGGGACCCGGGGCAGCACGGTGACACAGTGGTTAGCACTGCTCCCTCACAGCTCCAGGGACCCGGGGCAGCACGGTAGCACAGTGGTTAGCACTGCTCCCTCACAGCTCCAGGGACCCGGGGCAGCACGGTAGCACAGTGGTTAGCACTGCTGCTTCACAGCTCCAGGGTCCCGGGCGGCACGGTGACACAGTGGTTAGCACTGCTGCTTCACAGCTCCAGGGTTCCGGGCGGCACGGTGACACAGTGGTTAGCACTGCTGCTTCACAGCTCCAGGGTCCTGGGTTCGATTCCCGGATCGGGTCACTGTCTGTGTGGAGTTTGCAAGTTCTCCTCGTGTCTGCGTGGGTTTCCTCCGGGTGCTCTGGTTTCCTCCCACAGTGCAAAGATGTGCGGGTTAGGTTGATTGGCCAGGTTAAAAATTGCCCCTTAGAGTCCTGAGATGCGTAGGTTAGAGGGATTAGCGGGTAAAATATGTGGGGGTAGGGCCTGGGTGGGATTGTGGTCGGTGCAGACTCGATGGGCCGAATGGCCTCCTTCTGCACTGTAGGGTTTCTATGATTTCTAAACTTGCTGATCCAATTTACCACATTATCATCCAGATCATTGATATAGATGACAAACAACAATGGACCCAGCACCGATCCCTGCGGCACACCACTAGTCACAGGCCTCCACTCAGAGAAGCAATCCTCCACAACCACTCTCTGGCTTCTTCCATTGAGCCAGTGTCTAATCCAATTTACTACCTCCCCATGTATACCCAGCGACTGAACCTTCCTAACTAACCTCCTCGTCACAATGGATGTCTCGGCACTCTACACCAGCATCCCCCATGACGATGGCATTGCTGCAACGGCCTCAGTGCTCAGCGCCAACAACTGCCAGTTTCCAGATGCAATTTTACATCTCATCCGCTTCATCCTGGACCACAATGTCTTCACCTTCAACAACCAGTTCTTCATCCAGACACACGGAACAGCCATGGGGACCAAATTTGCACCTCAATATGCCAACATCTTCATGCACAGGTTCGAACAAGACTTCTTCACCGCACAGGACCTTCAACCGATGCTATACACTAGAACATTTTCTTCCTTTGGACTCATGGTGAGCAATCACTGAAACAACTATATGATGACATCAACAAGTTCCATCCCACCATCAGGCTCACCATGGACTACTCTCCGGAATCGGTTGCATTCTTGGACACACGCATCTCCATTAAGGACGGTCACCTCAGCACCTCACTGTACCGCAAGCCCACGGATAACCTCACGATGCTCCACTTCTCCAGCTTCCACCCTAAACACGTTAAAGAAGCCATCCCCTACGGACAAGCCCTCCGGATACACAGGATCTGCTCGGATGAGGAGGATCGCAACAGACACCTCCAGACGCTGAAAGATGCCCTCATAAGAACAGGATATGGCGCTCGACTCATTGATCAACAGTTCCGACGCGCCACAGCGAAAAACCGCACCGACCTCCTCAGAAGACAAACACGAGACACGGCGGACAGAGTACGGGCATTCAGCCTCTGATCTTTGGGGAAGCGTTCTCCAAGGCGGCCTTCACGACACACGACAGCGCAGAGTCGCTGAGCAGAGACTGATAGCTGTGTGTATGAGTGTGTCAGTGTGTGTGTGCAAGTGTGTGAATGTGTGTGTGTGTGAGTGTGTGTGTGTGTGCGAGTGTGTGCGTGCGTGTGAGTGTGTGCGAGTGTGTGTGTGCGAGTGTGTGTATGTGTGTGTGTGTGTGTGTGTGTGTGGGAGTGTGTGTGCGAGTGTGTGAGTGTGTGTGTGTGTGTGTGTGTGTGTGCGAGTGTGTGAGTGTGTGTGAGTATGTGAGTGTGTGTGTGCGAGTGTGTGTGTGAGTGAGTGCGTGAATGTGTGTGCGTGTGTGTGTGTGAGTGCATGTGTGTGTGAGTGTGTGTGTGTGTGCGAGTGTGCGAGTGTGTGTGTGAGTGTGTGTGCAAGTGTGTGTGTGCAAGTGTGTGTGCGAGTGTGTGTGCGAGTGTGTGTGCGAGTGTGTGAGTGTGTCTGTGCGAGTGTGTGAATGTGTGTGTGTGTGTGTGTGTGTGTGTGCGAGTGTGGAGTGTGCAAGGTGTGTGTGCGAGTGTGTGAATGTGTGAGTGTGTGTGTGTGTGCGAGTGTGCGAGTGTGCAAGGTGCGAGTGTGTGAGTGTGTGAGTGTGCGAGCGACTGTGTGCGAGTGTGTGAGTGTGTGTGCGAGTGTGTGAATGTGTGAGTGTGTGAATGTGTGAGTGTGTGTGTGTGTGTGTGCGAGTGTGTGAGTGTGCGAGCGGCTGTGTACGAGTGTGTGAGTGTGTGTGCGAGTGTGTGTGTGTGAGTGTGTGTGTGTGCGAGTGTGTGCGTGTGTGTGTGTGAGTGTGTGTGTGTGTGAGTGTGTGAATGTGTGTGTGTGCGAGTGTGTGTGTGTGTCTGTGCGAGTGTATGAATGTGTGAGCGACTGTGTGCGAGTGTGTGAGTGTGTGTGTGCGAGTGTGTGAGTGTGTGTGAGTGTGTGTGTGCGAGTGTGTGAGTGTGTGTGTGTGCGAGTGTGTGTGTGAGTTCGTGTGAGAGTGTGTGTGAGACTGTGTGTGTGTGTGTGTGTGTGAGTGTGTGTGTGAGTGTGAGTGTGAGTGTGTGTGTGTGAGTGTGAGTGTGAGTGTGTGTGTGAGTGTGTGAATGTGTGAGTGTGCGAGTGTGTGTGTGTGCGTGTGTGCGCGAGTGTGTGAATATGTGAGTGTGCGAGTATCTGAGTGTGTGAGCGAGTGTGTGCGTGTGTGAGTGTGTGTGAGCGAGTGTGTCATAGAAACCTTAGTGCAGAAAGAGGCCATTCAGCCCATCGAGTCTGCACCGACCACAATCCCACCCAGGCCCTACTCCCATATCCCTACATATTTTACCCACTAATCCCTCTAATCTACGCATCCCAGGATACTAAGGGGCAATTTTAGCATGGCCAATCAACCCAACCCGCACATCTTTGGACTGTGGGAGGAAACCGGAGCACCCGGAGGAAACCCACGCAGACACGAGGAGAATGTGCAAACTCCACACAGACAGTGACCCGAGCCGGGAATCGAACCCAGGTCCCTGGAGCTGTGAAGCAGCAGTGCTAACCACTGTGCTACCGTGCCGCCCCATTCACACTGAGGTCACTTACCAATCAGCCTGCGAGCTGCCTGTATAATTGCCTCTGCTACGAGCGGTGCGAATGCGCCGTAACGGATGTACTGTTTGATCAGCCTCTCATTCGCATTGAGACTCTGGACCAATGGTTCTGCTACTGGCTTCACGGCCAGGAACTGATTGGTGGAATAGTCGAATCGGATAAACTCTGTCCCGTCGTAAGCGGCACTCAGCTTTGTGGCTGGGGTTTGGGAATTATCGAAGGTGAGCATGAACTGGGTGATGTGTGTCCCTGGATGGAGGGAAAAGCGAGGCAGTTAGTCTGAGTAACAAACCCCCATTCCGAATCCAACCACCACAGCTGGCCTTTCCCTCTGCAATCCCCCCCTCCCCCACAAATTCCTTCCCTTCATTGACTATGTTGGGGGTAGGATTAGTTTGTGGATGACAGTAAGATTGTCCGGGTGGCTAAGAGTGAGGCGGAGTGTCTTGGGCTACAAGAATTTATAGATGGAATGCTCAAATGGGCGGATAAGTGGCGGATGGAATTTAACCCTGAAAAGTGTGAGGTGTTCCACTTCGGAAGGAATAAATTGACAAGGAAGAACTCAATGAATGGTAGGACACTGGGAAGTTCTGTGGAACAAAGGGATCTTGGCATTTTATCCACAGATCTCTGAAAGCGGAAGGGCGTGTTAGTAGGGTGGTGAAAAAGGCAGATGGGACAATCGCCTTT